>NW_021604712.1:5157872-5185056 GCF_004785775.1 Grammomys surdaster | reverse complement strand
GAAAGAAAGAAAGAAAGAAAGAAAGAAAGAAAGAAAGAAAGAAAGAAAGAAAAAACAGAAAGTGGGAATAAAAGTCAAGGAAGATTGCTTCCTCCTTCGAGGTTTTGGTTCATGAAATAGACTTCCTTCTTGTACTCTGAGCCTTACTTGTGTCTGCTTGGCTCAGAATCCTCTGGGGCAAAGCCTGAATTATGAAATCCCATGTCTCTGGTGGACTGCCAAAGCCTGCTCTGCAAACACCGAGGTTTACTGGCATTCCCACATGTGGGTAGACTCCTCGCCCTCAGGGCCTGAGTAACACCGGTGCCTTTTCTTTCCACAGACACCTCTGCAGGCAGGTGGGAGGAGATGCATATTAAGCCATCCACGTGGCAATTTTGTTTTTTTTATTTCTTTGGGCAGTTCTTATAGGATGATATAAGGAAAGGTGCTGATGATGAAAAAATGAATACACAGCAACTGTAGCTTCTGACGATTAGATTTGTATTGGAAATTAACAAACGAAAGGCAAATTCTCTCCTGTGCGTCCCTAATTAATAATCTATGGCTCTCTCTGCAGTGCTAATGCACCAGTGGGAACGGAGTTATTCCAGTGTGTACCAGCTGATTTGCCATTGTGATATCAAATAACCAGTCTTCATATTTTAGTTGTACGAGCAGAGTTTAAGTGTCTCGAGGTCAGGACATATGGAAATTGTTTAACTAAGAGTCAACAATGAAACCTAATAGCTTAGGTGAGGTAAACGGCCACAAAGCAAGCAGTCACTGTAGGAATCCTCATCGCATTACTAAAACACAAGACCAAGGCCATATTTAGACCAAAATATTTTAGGGGCAACTATAAGACTAAAATCTGTCAGCAGAGCTCAGTATCTTCACTCAGAATTATAGACAAACTGGTTTGGAAAGCTGAACCACAGAAGTTGAGATGGCAACAGCTGGGTTCTAAAGCTGTTTAGTCCATGACCTCTGAGAAGGAGAATAGGGGGCAGAGGAATGTGCTGACTAAATGAACTGAGTTTTTCTTTTTCATCTCCCTCCACCTACGGGTATATCCACAATAGTTCCTGGTATATAACTCGTAATGTGTTGTGAGGCTGGGCAGTTAATGTATGCCTGCAATCTCAACGCTTAAGGGACTGAATCAGGAGAATTACTGCAAGTTCAAGGTCAGCCTGAACAACATAGTTGGTTCCAGGAAGCCTAAGCTATAGAGTGAGACCCTCTAATGAGAGAAAGAAAGGAAGAAAGAAAGAAAGAAAGAAAGAAAGAAAGAAAGAAAGAAAGAAAGAAAGGGAAAAAGAAGAGAGAAGAAAGGAACACAGAGAAAGAGAGGAGGAAGGGAAAAGGAAATAAAGGACAAAGGAAAGAATAGAAAGATGAGCAAATCTCTTATTCTAAATTTGCATTAGATGCACAAGGGTCTAGAGAAACATTGCTGGTTTTCTAAAATATTTTATACTGCCTAGTCCAGCCTGATGAGCCAGAGCACAGAACCCAGAATCAGATCCCTGAATTGAGCTCTGCCCCTCCCCAGCACTGCTCCTCTGAGCTACAATTTTCTTATGTAAAATGGAAGGTCTAGGAGGAATATGTCTCCCGTGTCTGCTGTATTGATTGCCTAAGATAACAGTGCTTAGCAGAATCTCTTACCTACAGCAAATGCTCAGTCTGCTTTGGCATTACAGTTTCTTGTCTTGTTGTTATTCTAAGTTGACTCGCCCCTGTATGGAATATTCCTCTATCATGAGACAGGAAATGGCAGGAAAGAGGTCAATAGCCAAGTACAAGCACAGATGCTGGAACTGGGTATTTCAGTATTCTTTGATGTCACTAACTATGCTGGAGTATCCATTCAGTTCTGTGTTGAGGAATTCTCCATAGGAGACTCCATGAGGAGTTCTGGAGAATGTCAGTATTTGGGAAAACAGGATGTCCTTGCCCAGCAATCACATGACCTACACGTGGAAAGTCCTAAAGGTTAGCTGTACAGTTAAATTTGCTGCCTGTAAAATGTCCTTACAAACAATATAACCAATGATATAACCCCCTCAGCATAGAAGATTAGCTTCCAGCAGGGCAGTGGTGATGTGCTACTTCAATCCCAACACTGGCAAGGCAGAGTCAGGTGGAGCTCTGTGAGTTCGAGGCCAGTCTGGTCTATAGAGGGAGTTCCAGGCCAGCCAGAAAAATCAAAACACTGAGAGAGAGAGAGAGAGAGAGAGAGAGAGAGAGAGAGAGAGAGAGAGAAGAAGAAGACCAAGAACGAAGAGGAAGAAGAAGAAGAAGAAGGAGGAGGAGGAGGAGGAGGAGGAGGAGGAAGAAGGAGGACGAGGAGGAGGAAGAGGGAGGGAAGGAGGGAGGGAGGGAGGGAGGGAGGGAGGGCGGGAGGGAGGGAAAGAGAGAGAGAGAGAGAGGGCTCCTCCTCCTTTGAACATTTTCCTGTTGATTGGGATGCAGTGAGAGCGGAGGTACTCCTGTGGGGCTGCGCTTAGGCCTTGTGAGATCTGAGGTTCAAACTCAAGTAATCAAGCTTGGCACATGCCTTTACCCAATGACCCATCTAACCAGCCAAGATGAACTTCTTCAAACATGAAAGAATGTCCATGTTATCCAAAGCTCACTAAAATATAAAGAATTTTAGTTTAATAAAAATATAAGCTCTTAGAAATAGTGATCACGGGAGTGATCATGGGACTTTGTTTATTGCCTCGCTTGTTCTTTGACTATTTGTGTTTATTGTCTTGCTTGTTCCTTGACTATTTGCATCTATTGTATTGCTAGTCCCTCAACCTAGAACTGACCTTAATACTTGCATGTAATTAAAATAGTATAAAAGCAAGAGGGAGGAGGAGGAATGGGATAAGGGGTTTATGGGGGGGATGGGGAAAGGGGATAACATCCTGAAATGTAAATAAATAAAATATCCAATAAAAAATAATATCAGTTTAAAATATTCTTAAATTCTTTTCTGAAACTTCTTTGAAATGTTTAAGCATTATAATCTCCCTTGAATAAAACATTGATGCAAAAGTTCAGGCCTTCTATTTCACATAAGCATGAGGGGATATCTGAATAGCATTTTGCATCTGGGGTACGTATTTGCCACTGTATGGATGTAACTGAACCATAACTACTTCACAACTTGACACAAGTCATTTGTTTCCTGAGCTTTGAATTGAATTGCTGAGCTAATAAAAAGATGTTGACTGGCTGCAGGCCATTAAAAATCAATACATTAAATTAAAATATATATTAAAAAATTGAAACCAAAGTCTGCATAAGAACCCAGGACCTTATAATGATTCCTCCTACCAAGTTTTAGATTATATGCTTTTTTTTTCATTCTTTCTCTACACTTTAAAAAATGTATGTGTTTTTATATACCTGTTTATGTGGTATGTGCTCGTGTGTTCACATGTATGTAGGTTGAGGATAAATGCCAGATGACTTCTTCAATTGCTCTCCACATTTTTTTGAGACAAGGTCTCTCACTAAACCCTAGAGCCTGCGAAGGTATCTGGCCAATGAGCTCCAGGGATCCACCCATCTCTGCCTCCCTCAACAAGATCTTGCTGTGTATTCCAGGCAAGCCTTGAATCTGCTGTCATTGCCTTCTCAGAGTTAGGGTTACAGGCCAGTGCCATCATGCCAGAGTAAGAGAATATACTCCTACATTCTTTTTTTTTTTAAAAAAAAAAAGAAGACAACATGTACCTTTCAATACCTCTTTGTTAGGTCAAACCAAAAAGAAAAAAGTACCAACGTTTCAACCAAGATGGAACATCTCATCAACAGATAAGCCTATGAAAGTGTGAAGGTGAACGGTTGAGTTCATCCTGCAGGATTTAGAAGGCTTAGGGAGGAGGGTGTGGCTCACATTGCATTCTTTGCAGACAGTGAGTCAGAGCTCAGCCGGGCACATCTCAGCCTGATGCTTTTTCCAACAGAAGTTTCCTACTGGAAACCACAGGAGTGGGGCTTTTACCTCCAGTGCAATAGGAGCTTGACATTAATTTTCTGAACCAATAGGACAATAGGCAGAATAAATATGATCACAACCTCTAAGTCCCTCTTATTGTGAAAAGAATGACTCAATGGGGTGTGGGAATCTCATATTGCCTATGATTTTATTTGTATGTGCTTGACTGCCCCAAAATAAAATAAATAAAAAATAAATAAAACAAAACACACCTAAAAGAGTGTGGGTAGGGACAGAAAGGTAAGAAAGAATTTTTTTTTTGAGAGCTGGTATTAAAAGTGTTAAGTGTCTGAGCCAGGTGTGGTATCACAAGCACAAGATTACAACCTTGGGGTGTGTCGGGGTGAGGTGCCAATTCAAGCCCAGCCCATGCTACAGCCTAAGACCAACGACTAGAAATGTAACCTTTCTGGTAGAACTCTTGCCTCGTGTGCACAAGGCGCTGAACTCCCAGTACTGAAAACAAAAGTGTTATGTATCTGGGAAGTGTTTTCTGTGGCATCTCGAAGCTATGTGCATGGATGATGAAAACTTGCAGGTACCTTGGTGACCTGTGGGGTCAGCTTTGACACTTCACAGGCACAGCAGCCAGTCTTCATTGACTGCCTTATCGGTTTTAGGTCCTCGCTGAGGAAGGAAGAAACAGATGCAGATAGCTCATGTAATCGTAAATTCATTGATGTGTTATTGAGACAGGATCACACGCAGCCTAAGCTTTCCTCAAACTCATTCTGTAATGAAGGATGACCTTCCATTCCCTAACCTCACCTTCTGCCTCCCAAGGCTTTAGAGGTGTGTGCTCCCTTGACTGTTTCCTGGAGCCCTGGGGATGGAACCCAGGGTGTCCTGCACCCTGCAGGAGAACTCTAGCCTCCCCAGCCCAGTTCCTGAATCTTAAACATGTTCTTTGAGGTTCTATTCTAAAGCTACATCAAAAGAATTGTGTTTAATGATTTCCACTCTAACTAATCATTAGATTTAGGAGTAAGGACACTCTCTCTGTCCCATCCTCCTCACTTGTTGTGCTGGAGACCAATCCTAGCATCTCATACTACTATGACAACTCTTCAACTTTCTGAGTGGGGGCGAGGCATTGCCTTTTCTTTCCTTGAAGCACACACTGATTCTCCAAGATTTTTTTTAAATAATTTATTTATTTTTTCTCAAATCGTAATTCATTCACATAGGGGTTATAAACACAGAAAGGCAGGATGTGGGGAAGGGGATGACTCTGGAGTGTGGGTATTCAGGGGGAATACAGATATCTTTCAAAACAGGGTATCACCTGGGTGAAGGTTCAGGGGACAGGTCACTATGACTCTGCCTAAGACTCACTTGTCCTTATGTAAGTTGGTATTGTTTGCCAAGGCTACCTGTTTACAAGGTCTATGACTACTCGGGCTGGTAAATTTCCACAAAAGCTGCCTGTTTACAATAGCTTATAGCCTTCCATTTCAACGTTTTTTCACAGAGACCCAAGACTTGGTGTTAGTATACATGCATGACAGGTCTATTGCTGATTTTAGGCCTATGGCTGATTTTAGGCCTTCAGTGTATAAGCAGGGTGGCCCCTGACATCTCCTCCCTTCTCTAAGTATAGAAGGGTTGTGGCAATTCTAATCTTGTGAAGGTGGGGATAGAGGCCTGACCTCCAGTAATTGAAAGGGACCTTATAATGGCTCCGGTCCCCCTGTCGTTGTCCAGTGACTCTCCAAGATTTAACAGCCTTCCTGGAGAACGTTCCACCTTCAGCCTTGCCCTCCAGGCTTCCTGGACTTGCTTCCCAGGAAACAGTCTGTGTTCCTCTCATTTTTTTTTTCTAGGCTGACATCAAGCACATTTGCTTTTGGTTTGCCTGGTCCTACATCTTTTCCTTATCTGTGAGTCCTCCTGCCTAGCCTAATACATAAACATAGTATCTACTGTGTCATCTTTCCTAGAAGTAGGTTTACAGGGATGAAGGAAAGAAAAAAAGAGGAGAAACAAAGAGGGAAAAGAGGAAGCAATGCTATAGACGCACTTTCTAGCTATCTTCTCTCCCTAAACTCTGCATCTTCCTGCTCGCCTCTTTCTTTCTCATTGACTCTACAATTTTTTTATAGGATGTATTCATTTATTTTATGTATGTGTTTACCCTGTCACTCTCTTCATACATACCAGAAGAGGGCAGCAGATCCCATTACAGATGGTTTCGAGTCACCATGTGGTGGTGGGATTTGAACTCAGGACTTCTGAAAGAGCAGTCAGTGCTCTTAATCCCTGAGCCATCCCTCCAGTCCCTTGTCTCCACAGTTAACAAATTAATAACCATTAAAAAAACTAAAACCTAACCCTGCCTCAACATACACCATCAGTTTGATCCACATTTCTGCTTTTGTTTGTTGTATGAGAATGTATACATTTTGTTTCTGTTATTCTACACCCTAACTCCACAAAGTAACATGTATTTCCAAGCTACATTGTCTCAACAAACAGAAAGAACCAGAATTCTAGCATAGACATCTCAAATAATGATGACATAGGTTTTATCAAAACATAATTTTTATTGAAGGTTTAAAGTATTACAAATGTTCTCGGGTAAACAAAGGGTTCATCTTGATACTGACATTGTAAAACTAATGAAAGAACGATAACATGAATGATATCATTTGAGGACGGAAAAAGAAGAGACTTATTTGAGGGAAATTCTGTTGAAAAAATGTAGTCTTTGGATGACTACATATTTTGTTTGTATTTTGCTTCATTGGTAGCAATGCCTGAGGCATCTATTTTGTAAGATAAAAAACGCTCTCTTTAATTAAAAAGAAGGTTTATTACTCTCCTCATGAAATGTAAAAATTAAAACCAAGATAATCCCAAGGTCCCTGGGTATATTTCCCAAACCTATTTCCTGAAAGATGCTTTGAATCCAGTCCACCATTAGAGTGTTTGCCTGGCTCGGTGAAGTCCATGGCTTCTGCATTCACACCACACATACATAAATTGTAAGATGTGTAATGATATAATGGGTCATATCACACTGTATATGAGGATGAAGTAGATTTTTTTTCGTTTTGTTTTGCAAAACAGGGTTTCTCTGTGTAAATCAGGCTTTTCTGGAACTCACTCTTTAGACCAGGCTGGTATCAAACCCAGGCTCCCAAGTGCTGGGCTTTAAGGCATGCACCACCCCACCTGGCTAATAATAAAGTTGATTAAAAAAAAAAACTTTCAAAGAAAATTTCCTTTGCATTTAATGAATTTTCTTATGTTTTATAAAGAGATATTTTCCTTTATTTTCCATGCAAAGGATGTAAACAAGAAAAAGCTGAATCCAACAGCACTCTGGAGGAAACAATGCTTGTTCATTTAGATTGTTGTCTTCGTCCTTTGCTCAATCAATGTTGTTTAGGATGGGCCATAGAGAGAGTTCTGTGGGCAAAGATGCTTGCTATGCAAACAGAATGACTGACCTAAGTCTCTAGAACCCAGTGCAGAAGGAGAAACCTTACTCCATAAAACTCTTCCCTGATCCAAACTTACAGGTGCATCCAGGGTAATAACAGTAAGTTAATTTAAAGATAAAAGGCACATGTAATTCGAGGATGGCTGATTTCAAAACAGGGCAAGGACATGTATGGCACAGAGTTACGATCATGATGGGAATTTTCCAAAGTTAGGATGATTAGGCATTAAAGATATGTACTAGGCAGTATAACTGATAGATCCCTCTTCTACTGCCTCTCCTTCCATGAGAGACCAGGCTGTTCTGCGACACCCATGCTAAGGAAATGTAAAGCAAGTTATAGGAAATACCTCTTCACCTGCTGGAATTCGTGCTGAGGAATTTGCAGTCACGGGCAGCTGTAAAATCAATCACTGAGTTAGATTTTTCAGACGGGGCAGCATGATGTATGATCCACTCCTGTGGCTAATTGGGGGGTGGGGGGTGGGGAGAGCCAATCAATTCATTCGCCTCTAGGAGATCACAGTTGATTATAAGTAGGTCAGCAAAGGGATGACTCCCATACTTGATCAGGATAATAAAAGACTGTTTATCCATGCTTACAACTCCTAGAAGAACAGTGAACATAGGACATGAAGCCCAAATGACCAGCTCTGAGATTGCAAATATAACTTGACAGGAACCAAAAAACAAAAGTTAAACAATATCAAAAGCTCAATTCTAAGAATTAATGATTTTCCTAAAATATTTGTTTTGCAGTATAAACATCTTCTGGTAATATAGGTAAGATGTGATATTTTGTTATGTTTTGTGTTTTGCCTCAGGATTGATCCCAGGGTCTCGTGCGTACATGACAAGCCCTCACCCACTGAGCCACATCCCAAGCTCTGATTTGCATTTCTCCAAGCTGATTCTCTGGCCATCATTGTTGAAGTACACCCGACAAATATGAAAACAGTTAATACGTATGACATCTTTCTCCTGAGGGAGAATAGAATCTGGTTGAAAAGCTGCAAGTGCAATACAGATGTTATTCGGAAGCCAGCGTTAATTTCGAGGTTGTCATATTGAATGACAATTGAAAAAAAAAGCCCTTCCATAAAGTTATCAAGGATTAGATTCAGTCTTTTGGGGGAGGAGTTGGTTTATTTGGTTTGGTTTTCAGAGGCAGGGTTTCTCTGTGTAGCACTGGTTGTCCTGGAACTTGCTCTGTAGACCAGGCTGGCCTCACACTCATAAACATCCACCTGCCTCTGCCTCCTGAGTGCAGGGATTAAAGGTATATACTACAACACTCAGCTGGATTCAGTCCTTTTTTTAAAAAGCTGTTATCTTCTTTTACCTGTTTAGCTCCTCTCTCTTCCCTTTCTTGAAAAAGGGACGCAGCTTGGAGGGCTTCAGTGTCCACCGTTACAGATGGGTCAGAAGCAGTATTGTATCTCAGGCATGCTCTCGATGAACTTCTGAGAGAGCAAAGTCTGCATCTCCGTGTGTGGGAAAGTACTATATATAGTATACAGAGAAGAGAAACTTTGCTCTAATAATACAGTACAATAAATTCCTTAATGAGTCATGGTAAAATCTAGACTTGGAATAAAATCTAAAAAGCATAATAGTTCTGAAAAGGCAAAGGTATCAGCTCTTGAAAACCAGTAAGTGTTTCTGATTCTAAGGGACAATGGCGTGTCCAGTTTTCTCATGGGCACTAAAGAAAAAGTCAAAGTAGAGATAGAAGGAGTCTGGAAGCACCTCATTGCAAACTCTGTGGGCCCATGATGGTCATAATTTGGAGCTTAAGATTATCTTTCTCTGGGTGTACAGCACATACTTATAATTTTATTTCTTAAAAGGGTGAGGTAGGATTACCACAAGTGTGAAACCAGCCTGTGTTACATTACCAACCACCAGACCAGCCAGGGCTACAAAGTAAGACTCTGTCTCAATCCCCCCCCCCCAAAAAAATTCTTGTTTTATAAGCCTTATTTAAACATTGTCTAGATTATCTCCATTAAAATGAAATTTATACTGATAGATATGTGGTGAGGGCGTATGTGTGTGTATTTGTTTGTGTGTGTGGTGTGTGCCTATGTGATGTACTTCTGCATGTTATTTGGTTTATTCTGGCAAGTATGTCCTCAAGCCAGAGAGCAGTATTAGTCCCCTTCCTTGGTTATTTCTCCACTTTATTTTGGTTCTGTCACTGAATCTGGAGTCCACTCTTTCAGCTTGACTGCTGTGTTAGCAATCCCATAAGATCAATCTATCCTACCTCCCAGGCACTGGGTTTACAGACATACAGCACCACGCCCAACTTTTATGTGGCTGCTAGAGATCCAAACCAAAGTCTCCATGCTCATACAGCAAACAGTTTACTCCCTGAGCCATCTCTGTGACCCTAATAGTGTCAGATCTCTTAAGGCTACTATGACAGTATTTACATGTGGCACAGTACTGTGTAGAAAGTGCTAGAAGTCATCCCATCACCAAAAGACTCCTGGCTTCTATAGACCTTTGTAGAGAGGGCAGTCTGGAGACAGACTGCCATGATTAGGTTCTAGTCCACCTCCCATTAGCTTGGTTACCCTGGGGAGTTGGGAAGGGACCCACAAATTCATCTTTAGCATGAGCAGGACCACATCTTTTGGGTTTTTTCGTTTTTGTTTGTGTTTGTGTTTTTGTTTTTGAGACAGGGTTTCTCTGTATAGCCCTGACTATCCTGGAACTCACTCTGTAGCCACCTATAGACACCAGGCTGGCCTCGAACTCAGAAATCCACCTGGCTCTGCCTTCCAAGTGCTGAAATTTAAGGCGTGCGCCACCACTACCCAGCCCGTTGTAAGTCTAAATGACTGGAAAACAGCTGTCACTGTGCCCGACACATAATAAGTTCTCATTCCTGTTATTTGTATTCAGTCTCCAGAAAGCCTGATTGTTCAAGAAGAAAAATGCCAGTAAAGGGACACCAGATTTTATGATTTGAGTATGAGACTCAGAGGTTGTCATTGTATGATTGACCCTTAATCTGGCTCCAACCACTTCTCACATCCCCTGCCTGACTGCTTTGCCTCTGAAGACTCCATTCCATAACCTAGATAACTTCATTCCCTCTATTTGTTCTAGGATCCTCTTTAGGCCTGAGGTAATTGCCTCTTCCCTTTCGCCACCAGGTCCTGAACTGTATAGACTCCTCCCTCTGCTTAGTAGTCAGTATCTTCAAGGAGAACTCCCCAAATATTGGCTAGGCACTTCCTCTGCTTTCACTAACAGAAACCCTAGTTTCATCTGCCATCTTCAGTTCTCTTTTCTGCGTCTGCCACTAATCATGCCATGTAAGCTGCCATGTCTAGAAGCTGGCCTTGTTCTTGCACTGTGCTCTATTTCTGTGATGTTCAGTGGTCCTGCATGGATGAAAGTCACCAGGAGAGACTTTGCCTCTTAGGAACATGCATTTCCTCTTCATCTGCTTTTATTATACAAGGCCTCTTGCTGACCAGAGTCTGATCCAATGGAACTGATGCCTTGACCATTACACTCAAAGCCAGCATTACAAAAAGCACCAAAATTGGAGATGTATAGAAATGACTGATCTCTCTCTCTCTCTCTCTCTCTCTCTCTCTCTCTCTCTCTCTCTCTCTCTTTCTCTCTCTCTCCCTCTATCTCCCCCTCTCTCTTTCTCTTTCTTTCTCTCTCTCCCGTTCTCTCTCTCTCCTCTCTCTCTCTCTCTCTCTCTCTCTCTCTCTCTCTCTCGTAATATGAGTTAGGAAAAGTTCAAAGTGAGGCAAAAGCAAGAGAAATAATTTTCATAAAGTTTGTTCAGTATATAAAGATAGATTCCAATAAACTCTTGTAGGTCTCCATGCTCATACAGCAAACAGTTTACTCCGTGAACCATCTCCCTGACCCTAATAATGTCAGGTCTCTTAACGTTACTATGACAGTATTTATATGTGGCACAGTGCTGTGTAGAAAGTGCTAGAAGGCATCCCAGCACCAAAAGACTCCTAGCCTCTAGAGACCTTTGTGGACATGTTTAAATGTAATTAATCAAGCTTCTGCGTTTCTATTTGTCTTTTAAAAGAGCAAAATAGTCTTGACCCTCTAATCAGGAGAGTGCATGGACTACATACTTGGAGTTAAGGTAGATGGTCAGAATGTAGTAAAACACAATCAGAAGGAAAGGAGTGAGGTAAGCAGCGCCTTGAGGTGATCAATCCTCCCATGGCACCCATGCTTGAAAGATGCGATTAGCAGAAACAGAAGCACAGTACAATCCATACCAGTGAGTCTGCTATTTATTTCTCTTTGGCAGTACAAGTTAGGTCTGCATGTCCAGATACATGATAATAAAACAATAACTGGCCCATGTAAAGCAAGGACAGTGTTTAGAACCCTGATGAGGACTAGTTCAGCTTTATTTCATTTAACCATGATAGACTCTTATGAGCTATGGACTGCACCAACAGTATATAGTAGTAATTTGAGGCTAGCTGATTAAGAAATCTGGCCAAGGTTGCATGGCTAACAATAAACAATACCTGGCTTGAAGCCCTTCCTTGAGCATTTGATTGCAAAGTTTTTCTGTATGCTCCTAGTTAACCATACTGGCCTCACACAAAATAAGATACTGATGAGCTGTGAGGAAAATTGGAGATCTGAATCTAGAGACCAACTTTAGTTATTGCTCATACCAGCTTGAATAAGCCATCTCGTTTCTCCAAATCTCTGTTCTGCCATCTATCCTATCATATGAGAAGATAATATTATCTGCCCTTCCAAAGCCTCCAAGATAATCAAATGAGATAGCTTGCATGCAAGAAGTTAGGAAATAGGAATGTGTTACATAACTATCAGCTAATAAGATTTATTTAGAAGCACAGCCTCGTGGTGGCATTCTATGAATGTAGTTGTTATTTGTGATAATATCGCCTTCATTTCCTCTTAAACGCCACCACCACCTTTTTACCATTCTCAATCCTTAAAATTCAAAAGACTCTACTGTCTCCAACTGTTGGCAAGTGACTTAAGCTAAGTCGGTCAAAATAATTGTTGTTTGTTTTGGTTGGTTTGTTCTTCAAGTCTGGGTGTGTAATGCAATCAAGTTCTACAGATGCAAACCGTGGACTGTCTGAGGCAACTCTTGAGAAAGATCTTAAACAAGGAAGGCAGAATGTTCGAGATGCTGATAGATATCTCCACTGACAGGTGAAGAGCATCTACTTGGCAATAAGTCAGCCAAGAAGAAACAGGTGAAAAGGAAGGGTTTCCTACTCTCATGTTCAGCCCATTCAGTTCTTCCTCCGATCCCTTGTACCACATAACTAACCTGTTCTCCTTTTTATTATACCAGTCCCTACTGAGGTTCCATTTCTTGCAACTGAAATTAGTCCTGCTCATTTAAAGAGGTTTTCCAGATACAGAAATGTTCCATATAGTATGCGCATCATCTGTTGGGACCTCAGTGATTCCCTAGGTTCAAAAACCAGAAATAGTAAAATCTTAAGGGTTGCTCCCTTTCCCATCTCTACTGGGGTCATTCCAAAATGTTGAAAATTAGTGACAGAAGTCACCATAGAGCACACAAGGTATGGCAGAAACTTCTTTTGCAATGACTAGTTTTTGGTACAATAGTTAGCTATATCTCACCAACAAAGGAGATCAAAATCTTTACTACATTTCCAAGAGGGCACAAACACTGAAGAGATGAGTTGAGCCTCACTTAGCACCTTTGAGATAATAGCAAGGATTTTATTCTTATCAATGTTAAAATCCAAAGAGGCTGGTAAGAAGGGGACAGTGTTTGCTACAGAAGTATGAGGACCTAACTTTAGGTTGCCATACATGTACAGACTGAGCTAGGTATCAAGCTTCGGGGCAGAGACAGGAAGATGCTGAGGGCTTGCTGGCCAGCCAGTCTAGAAGGTAGCCTGTGTCACATAGTGAGATCCCTCAACACAAATGAACGTCAACAACAAAAAGAAGTCAGAGAGTCATACTCATCCCTACACTCAGAAAAGTGCTAATTACTCCTCTCCCATTGGAAATCTATGGTCTTCGGAAAAAGGAACATGATAAGCCTGTGCTCTAGCCTTGGTCTTAAAAACCTAAGCCCTGATCGGGTTCTGATTCTAGGGTCATCCTTAACCTCATTCTCGTCTCATTTTTTCTTAGCTTGACATGCCAGTCATATCATTTCCCTATGTATCTCTAAAATTAAGATAATGATACTAATTCTGTGTCACTCAGATAAATCATGCATAGAACTCAGGAAAACCATTTGAAAGTGCTTTAGAAATCTGAGGCTCTAGGTATCTGCAAGATATTGTTACTATGACTACCCGTTAGCAGCAATGCCAAACATTCACATTTGCCTGTGTGTGAGAAACTTCTCTCTTCATGGCATTGGAGGATATGACCCAGAAGTCACGGTGAGGTTGTGATTCTTTTATTTATGTTTAATGCTTTGCCCCGTTTATTTTATAGCTTTGCAATATTTCTGTGCTATCCGTTCCCATGAAGAAACAAGCTAATAACGCCTGTCAAACAATGAAGTGATACTTTATAGCAGGAGATCCAGATTCTACATCTGGTTCTGCCTCAGTTTATTTCATACCCTGTATTCCAGTTTATTTTAGGTCTTCTTATCTACCCAATGCTGATTACATCATGTGATATGGAACATAGTGGCCACCTCTGATGCTCATAAACATGTAGTTCTCCCACCTTTCTAGACAAACAACTGACCCTCTTTCTCAGGCCATTTAAATTTTTTTTTTTTTTTTTTTTTTTTTGGTTTGGTTTTTCGAGACAGGGTTTCTCTGTGTAGCCCTGGCTGTCCTGGAACTCACTCTGTAGACCAGGTTAGCCTCGAACTCTCAGACTCAGAAATCCACCTGCCTCTGCCTCCCAAGTGCTAGGATTAAAGGCGTGCGCCACCACCGCCCGGCTGCCATTTAAATTTATAATTGACCAGGCAGCAGTCCGAGTCAACAGGAGTTGCTCATATGTCATTACCGGAGATCCTCCACTGTTCTCTTCCCTTGCTAGGACTTAGAGGACATTGCTAACATGAAATGATTCAGGCTGAGCCTCCTTCCTTTCAGCACCTGAGGGTATGTAGATCAGAATCACCCTGCAAACCCAAAGTTAAGGTCTTCCTGATAAGCCCTTAGAAACAGTGACCACGGGAGTGTTCACAGAATTTTGTTTATTGCCTTGCTTGTTCATTGACTATTTGTGTTTATTGTCTTGCTTGTTCCTTGGCTATTTGAATCTATTGTATTGCTAGTCCCTCAACCTAGAACTGACCTTAATACTTGCATGTAATTAAGATGGTATAAAAGCAAAAGGGAGGAGGGGGGATGGGATAGGGGGTTCTAGGGAGGGGAAATGGGGAAAGTGGATGACATCTGAAATGTGAATAGATAAAGTATCCAATAAAAAAAAAACAAAGTTAATATGTGTTGTGAGTGAGAACAATCCAATGCTATGATAAGCCATAGATATTTTAATATTTCATTCTTAGGCATATCTTGAGCATGTCAGCTATAAAGGTAACATCCCCTTCACTTTCTTTGGTTAGCTATATTTACCGAACTCAACATCTGGGTTTTAACCTTTATTGGCAGAGAGGCTTAAACTGCGAGACTCATAAATATCCCATCACAAAAGCAGGGCAGACGCTCAGTGAGACTCACAAGTATTTCATAGCTGAAGAGACTGAGTCACTGACAAATAGAGGCAACAATAAATACGTGTCGACTTACTTAACTTTTAATAATTAAAGACATCCTGCCTCAGAGAACCCTTTTGTAAAGCCACTTGAAAGGAGGCTATCAAAATAGAGAAAATTATAGAAGGCTATAACTCAAACCTTGCACTTGTGCATCTTAATTCATACATCAACAAATGTTTAGTGAGTGCCTTTTGTAATCAATGCCAGGTACAGAGTTAGTTCCTTCCTAGGGGCTTACTAGTTATCTGTTCCTGCCACAAATTAACCAAAAAAAAAAAAAAAAACCCAAACCTAGTTAAGTTCAAACAACGGGCATTTTATTCCCCCATAATTTTTAAAGGTCAAAAATGTAAAGTCAATGTTTCTGAGTAGTCTCTTTTTAAAGTCTCTTGTGAGGCTGTCAGAAAGCTGTCGTGTAGCGTTGGCACGATTTTAAGATTTAGTGAAGATGTAGAATCTGCTTTAAAGTTCACTCTCTCAGTTGGTGGGCCATCCGTTCCTTACTAGCCACAAATGATGCTCAAGTTGCTCTCGACTTAAGTCTTCCTTTAAGACATCCTCAAGCCAGTGATGCAAGAGAGACAGAGACACACAGAGGGAGTCCTAGCTAGATGCCACAGCTGAATATGCAATACCACGTCCCGAAATTACATAACAATTCTTAAGGGGTGGACTATCAGAGAATCAGTGGAAACAACTTTATAACTACCAGAGGGACTGAATAGAAAGACAGAAAATGTTAACATATTCTTCATTCATGTTCCATATTTTTGCTAATAATAATCAGTATGTGTTGTTTTGAAACTTGATTTTTTTTGTCAATAGACAATGTATATTGTTGTATGCTTGAAACAGGATGAGAATTAGTTAGACGTAGACCAAGGATAAATCTGACATCCCATGGCCCTTCTAGAAGAAACCAGAAAGCATCAACGCTTCATGAAGATGGTGATGATCTTTCTAAGAGAGCAGCTCATTTCTAGTCACGTGTCAGCACGCTGCATATATGTAGAA
Source organism: Grammomys surdaster (assembly GCF_004785775.1). Taxonomy (NCBI): domain Eukaryota; kingdom Metazoa; phylum Chordata; class Mammalia; order Rodentia; family Muridae; genus Grammomys; species Grammomys surdaster. The sequence goes on along the minus strand of NW_021604712.1, from coordinate 5,168,883 downwards.
TTCTAGTAGGGATGGGTACATCAGTGGCTCAAATATATTAAAGAAATTCAGAGAATCTTAGTTTCCCATTTTGTTTCCTTATGGGGGGAAGTATGTGCATGGCACAGTACCCATGTAAATCAGAAGACAATTAATATGAATTGGTTCTTTCCTTCTGCTATGTGGTCCCAGGATTTAACTCAACCTGTCAAGCTTGATGGTTAAATACCTTACCCCATCACACCAGCCCAGAGAAACTTTTAATTAAATTTTCACTTTAAGTTTCATCACACCGGGCGGTGGTGGCACACGCCTTTAATCCCAGCACTTAGGAGGCAGAGGCAGGGGGATTTCTGAGTTCGAGGCCAGCCTGGTCTACAGAGTGAGTTCCAGGACAGCCAGGGCTACACAGAGAAACCCTGTCTCAAGAAAAAAAAAATTTCATCACTGGAGAACCTAGAAACTTCCATTAAAAATATACTTTCCAATGAATTTTAATTCCCCAATTTATTTAACTTTTAGTGGCCTAACTATATTTTGATCTGCTGAACTGTCTAGTAGACTCAAATTTTCACCATTGTCCTTCACCTCCTGTTATGAATTCTGAAGCAGAAATTCCCATCTGTCACTTTAGAGGATGTAGCATCTCATCTCCGAATTGAAATCAAGCTCAACACTCCAAGTACCACTTCATCATCAGCGATGTGGAAAGCCACAAATCAGTTAAACTCCTCTTGCATCCAGAAGAACTTGAGAATTGCACCTACAGTGGCTTTCCACAAAGGGGTGGTGGCTCATGGTTTTCAGCAATGGCAGAGGGGTCAAGTCATGATTCATTTGGAGTCAGTGGTACTGTCTTCTGTGTGACCCGGGGCTCTGCTTCATTTTTACCACCATGCTGCCACTGCAACATCAACACGGTAATATTCCTCGTTACTCTGTTTAAATCTAAGAAGGAAACCACATGCCGGTTTCTGAAGAGCTACGTGTGGCTAAGAAAGCCTGAGGTTGGAATGCAGCCCTGTAATCCTCTCACAGGGGTGGAGAAGAAACAAATCCAGAAAGGACTCCTAATGCCACCAAGGCCCCTTCCAGCTAAATTTTGCATTTTGGGGTTATTTTTTTCTTTAAAATCTCTATTGGCTACACATCTGAGGAGGCTTAAGAACATAATCTATTCCATATAAGGTTCGCAGTAATTTATGCTCACTAAATTGGCAACATAGGAAGAATTTTTTTCATTGACTACCACGGAAGATTACGAAAGGCGGTCTTGCACAAGCAAAGCCTGCTTGAAACAGCCATACTATTCACATAAGGAAATTGCCTGGCATCTTAGGTTTTAAATGAAAAATAGTTTTTTAACTTTAGTATTTATAAATTGATTATGTCATTTTTTTAAACAATTGTTCGTTCATACATAACCCTTTTCTACATAGTCGAGTTTAGGGATGCACTCCATCTTCCCCAGACAGAGTAAATATGAAAAATCTTCTCTCTATAACTCACTCTATTTCTGTATTTTTTTTCCAATTTCAGATTTATACCAAGATAATAGCTCAGTGCCCTGCAATGCTTGCTTTCTGACAGGTAAATATTAACTATTTGCTCTCAGCTTTGCCTTTCTCAGCAAGAGATAGAATTAGTACCAGCTATTTCGTTGTTTTGTCTTTAGATGAAAAACAGATTGGATCTACGTGTACAAGGTCAAACCTATGCTTGCAAAGTAGGACTTGGCTCCATTATTTAAACAGGAAATCTCAAACATGTAGATATTTATAGTTCATACTCAGTGATTAATGGATTTTTTAATTTCCCTCCCAGTTTTTTGCATCCAGAAAGTATAACCAAGGGTCAAAGAATATTATTTGTAATTATTAAATAACAAAATTATTTGCTGTTTAGTAGGACTCTTTGCACTGATAATACCAAACTGACAAATTAGTTGAAATAATCATTTGGATTCTTTTGTAGTAGGCATTTCTATGAGAGCAGATTTCTCCAAATTGGTAGAGGGAAAAAAACTCTACTGGCTTTGTGCCAGCTTTGTATAACTATAACAAATACCTGGGGGGCTGGAGAGATAGCTCAGTGGTTAAGAGCACTGACTGCTCTTCTAGAAGTCCTGGGTTCAATTCCCAGCAACCACATGGTGGCTCACAACCATCTATAATGGGGTCTGATGCCCTCTTCTGGTGTGTCTGAAAACAGCTACAGTGTACTCACATACATAAAATAAATCTTTTTTTAAAAAAAACATCTGAAATAATCAGTCTATAAAGAGAAAAAGTTAACTGGGTTCACAATTTTGAAGTTTCTAGTCTATCCATGGTTGCTGTTGCTTTGGGGCCCTTAGTAAGGCACAGCCCCTTGGAGGGAGCCTATTGGCAGAACATACCTCAAGTCCAAGAAGGAAAATAGCCAGAATGGGTACTGAGGTCAGCATCCCCCTTAGGAGTATGCACCAGTGACTTACGTCTTTCTATAAAATCCATTCTCTTAAAGGTTCTACTACTTCAACAGGATGTATTGTGTTGGGAGGGGGGCGGCTTTGGAGGGTACTTGAGATAGAACCACGGGAAGTTTATATCAGAACCATAAAAGTAAAGTCAGTCCATGTTGCATAGCCTGTACAGACAAGAGAGCTGGGGGGGAAATGATCTACTGGATGCATATCTGTGTCATTTACTTCCACCTGAATCCCTTAGAATAGAGGCTACATAGAACTATAGTGTAGTGTTGACAGCCAAAGTTTGATTCTGTCCTGTGAGAGCTCATAAGTCGCAATTTTGCCTGTCTTTGAGTCATGTGTGAGTGGCAGATATTTGTACATTTCCTCAATTGTCCAGATACCGAGACGCAGACAAGTATCTGGGTGATGATTATTAAGGCTACACAGCCTTTTCAACTCAAAGCGAACAAAAGCCAGAAACTTCTTTATTGAAAATTTCAACTGTTCCCTAGAGCTGTGAACACCAGAAGGCACACTGTCCCCCCTCCCCCCCCAAAAAAAATGTATTCTGCTTCACTCCTGAAGCCCTTTGCAATTTGAGTTCTTAAAATACAATTCACATGAGAGATGGGGCGGTGTGAGGAATTTTTAAAGGAGGAGTGTGTCTACAAAAGAATAAGAAGATCTCTTGCCACTGAGCCAGTGGGAATTTGAAATTACTCCAAACCAGCCAGCTAGCAGAGTAGCTAAACATAAGGTAGAATTCAGAGGAAGCTGATCGTGTTTTGATTTAATTTAATGCTTTTCTCCATGCTTGTTTCTTAGCTCTAATTGGTGCCTGTGTTGGAAAATGCTAACATGGGGCAGTGTTATAAAAGAAATGCATTAAGGCATTTTAAGCACATGGATCTTCCCCTGCATGGATCTTGCCCTCTGCCCATAACACTGGCCATAAGACATTAGCTCTTAAGAATCCAGGTTATTGGCATTTTCTAGGCCATTCAAAGTCATAAGGAAGCTATGCGGGAAAAGAATGTCTTTTTCCACTCACTCTTTAGCACCACTAAGAAAGTATCTTCACAGTTGCCAAAGCTATACATAAAGTGATAGAAGCATACAAGATCAGGGTGTCGTCCTACGAGGTTTTACCATGGCTCTGAGTTGTAGAGATACCAGTGTGAAAATCATGGTTGGGCAGTACCAACATCAAGGTAAGACTTGACTCCAGCCACAGACCAGAAGACACTGAATGGAGCCTCTTGAATAGTGTTTTTTACACTTGAGTTTCTTGAAAGTGAGTGTCCAAGGTGAGATCAAGTGTACAGTTCAGTGTCTGCACTCAGACTCTTCCATTCCACCATGCTAGTCCCGCCACAAATAAGAGCCAGTCGATGGTGTTTATTTTTACACAATCGTGATTACAAATCCCAGATATTCAGATGCTCACAGCATAATTTCACAAATTAAAAACCTGTATTCTTCAACTTGTATCATTCATTCATTGATTCATTCATTCAGAATATTCTGAGCTTTAATTATGAGCCTGGCACAATGCCACGAGCTGGGAACATAAGTAAAATCAGCTAGCCTCCTAGCCTCCAAGGAGCTTACAGCCCTGAGGGAGCAACCCATAGAGAACTAACCAAAACAGTGTGTTTCGTCTGTTCTGGTGGAGGCACAAGCTCTGAAGAGGAAGCCAGAGGTACCGACATTTTTTGGCACCTGTACAAAGTTAATAATAAATTCTGGCAAGGTTGTTTTTGGACACTGGTCCTCCTGAACTAACCTCCTTTGTGGCTTCTACATTGTGTCTACTTTGATGTGTTCTCTCTGCCTTAATCTCACATATCAATATCCAGGACACAAAGAACTGAATTGATCCTGAAGGCTATCGTTTTAACTCTTACCCACTAAGAAATGACAGAGAGAAAACACACTGTGACACAAGACAGTGTAGAATTTTGCAGTTTCTTTACACAGAATCCCCCTCCCTGACTATTTCCCCCTCCCCGAGAGGAAGCAGAACATGGCTGGCCCCTGCCTAGCTCTGTGCTTCCCAGCAGCAGGCTCCTCATACTTTTCTGTCTGACATCCCTGTCTTTGGTCGGTCCCTACCGCCCACAACTTCTGAATCCTAAGTCAAAGCCACCTCTACCATGTAACTTCTCTTCGTGTGGTTGTCTGTGTCAGAAAGAACTTCTCTTCCAAGTTTCTAAAGTTTTTGGCATTAGCTATAAAGGTACATTAAGATGCTATATTTTCTCTCCTCTCTTCCTTGCATCATGGTGGACATCTCTTACCTATCCAATAAGTACATAAATATAAGTGTGTTCTCTTGAAAAGGAGTAATCATTCTTTCTCTGCTACCAGATTCTTATCCTTTCACCCCCAGTCACAGTCCCACGCTACAGGTGTCCAAATTCGGGGTAGCCTTGAAGTATAAATTTTATCTCGACTTTTAAAATTTTCCTGAGATACCCTGACCTTGACTTCAGTGGATGAGTAAGTAATACAAGCAGGGAAGGGTTCTTCCTACAGCTTGAAGTTTTGAATATGATCTCATTTTGCTATTTTTAATGAATAGATCAATAACTAGGTATACTGAGTTTTCTTTCATGATAGCTTTATAAATAAAAGCTTCAAGGATGTGTTATACTGCTGTTGTACAGGAAACAAATTTGACTCTGAATCACTAATCTTCTTTGTCTGGGTTATCCCTTATGTTTGGTTGAACATGTCCATTCAGTTTGTTTCCAGTACCACCACTGATCAGACAAGCAGGTCAACTAGAAGAGGCTGGAGCTATCCCAAATTGGTGAGCCAAGGTTTGAAATTTTGCTGGGACCTCAGAATGTAGAATTAGCTTGAGGTTGACTATCCAGTGACAAGGTATTGACTACGTAGTTTTTTTTTTCATTCATGTATACATCTTCTTCCCCAAGAATCCTTTCTCAAGTATTGGATAGCACCCATATCACAAATTTCTTCTTTCTTTCCCCTTCACTTACAATGTAAGGCTCATCTAATAATGTGCTCTCACAAGGGAATAATTATCCTATACTTCTTGAAAAAAACATCGCATCTACTAGTTCATCACTAAAATATGAAAATATGTTCACAGTGGCCCAGCCCTGAGAACAATCCTCACCCATCTGTGTACTGCTTTACAACTGAGCAGTCAAAATGCCAAAGATCTTTCTAGGCTCCCTGCAGCCTAGCACAGATTTCTAGATATGGGTACTGTTCTGTACCCAGTGAAACAGAGCTCTCCCCTTAGCATCTAAGAGAACTGAATTCTCTCCTGAACCTCTTTGAGAATGAAGTTGGCTCCTGGCAGGGTGAGCATGGTTGTATTTGGGGTAAAAAATTTTTCCTAGCTGGTTCAGCTTGATATTGAGTTTTTTGCCTCCCTATGCAAGTTTTCCTAACAATAACAATGAGAGAGAGGGAGAGAGAGAGAGAGAGAGAGAGGGGGAGGGGAAGGGGGGAGGGGGAGGAGGAGAGGGAGAGGGAAAGAGAACTTAAAACTTGTGGATGTTGTAGGGCTGTGAGAAAATAGCAGGTATAGACTGAAGATTCAGCTTGCTGCAGAGTGCTTGCTTTGCATGCATGAAGCCCTGAGTTCAGTTCTTACTGGGAGGGGGGAGCGGGGGGAGGCGTGTAGCTCAGGCAACAGAGTGCTTGCCTAACAATCCTTGGGTTTGGTTTCCCTCTATGCTAATACACCATGTACAATCAGGCCTGGAGGTACATGATTATACTCCCAACACATAAGAGGTGGAGGTGAACGGGATCAGAAGTTCAAGGTTAGCATCAGTTAAAAGTTTGAAACCTGCCTGGGCTACTTGAGACCCTATCTCACACAAAAAGAAAATGGGTAGTGGGTGGAGAAAGGGAAGGAGAAGAGAGAATGAAGGGTTTGGGGGCGGGTAAGGGGCTTAGTTGCACAGGGCTCTCAACTCCATTTGGCTCTTCTCCTTTCTGTTTTCTTGGATGTCTTTTCAAAAGAGTCTTGGTGGTTCCGGACAATAGTTTTTATTATGAAGGTTAAACTGTGAATAATACAGTGGAAATAACTTCAGCCAAGTCTAGGGATGGGCATGTCAAGACTGCAAGAATATGGGTTCTATCGGGACAGGTGGCATTGGCCAGAATAGACCAGTGCAGTGAGGCCAGAGTAGAAGACAAGATTTCCTTTGCTTGGTTGCTGCTCCTTTCTCAGAGTGTCTTAGAGCTGCCTGACTACTAAGCCCACACAAAAGGATTTTCTCTGGGCCCTTAAGGTGCTCTGGAGGCCTTTCTCCCTTGAATACCTCCCTGCACTTGCCAGGAAACCTAGAAAGGCAGGCACAGACCTGCCAGGTCTTTAGGATGCTGAGGAAGTGCAAATCAAATATTCTTGGACTCCCTGCTGAAGGTAGAACCTGTTTGTTTCCTGGTGGTTTCTTACCACAACACATCCTGACCACAGCTCTGAGGGCAGCTGAGATCCAGAGCCCAGCACTCCAGTCGTGCAACTGGAGCCCTTTCCAACTCCATCTCAACCGTTTCTCCTCCTCTGAGGTCTGGTGTGGTAGTGACAAGTCACCCGCTCCACCTCCAGGACACACAGGAAAACTCAAAATTCTGTTACAAAGAAAGGTGGATGTGTGTCCCTTGGTGGTGGGGTGGAGTTGAGGTCTTAATTGTGTAACACATCCATTCTCTCCGGACTAAGAGGTACACACTCACTTTATAGAATGCTTTCAAGAGCAGTGGACTTGTGGTCTCTGGAAAGGACAACTTAAGGGTTCCCAAAAAGAGAGGTCAAATGGAAACCGACACACTGGCCTGTGGAAGGGGCTTCTCCCCACCCCTGATCCCTGAGTCCTTCCAAGACAGAGGCCCTTGCCTCACACAAAATCAGGTATTGAAGTCCACTGAGGGCTGGAAATGTTTGTGTAGGGGTAAAACTGAAGATGATTAAGCCAGTTTGTACCTCCCGGCTCCTCTGGCTGTCCTCAATGCTTCAGTAGCCCTCCCAGGAAGCCTCCCAGGGTCCACTTGCTGCTTTTTTCCATGGAGTCTATCAAGAACCCTGAGGTTGTAAGGCAAACAAGCGCGTCCTACGCACCTTATTAACTGAAGCTATGAGGCCAGTGAGCCACAGGCTACACTGAAGCCTGAGAGGATCCTGGCTGTCCTGATAGAGGGAAAACTCCAAGGTTTGCTTTGTACCCAGAAAACTCTACACTGCAAGGGTGGGGGAGTCGTGAAGAGTGAGAGGTGGCAGAGGAAAGGGTTTGTCCTTCCCATGGGGGTGAGGGGAGACAGACAGCAGAGGAAGAGGGCAGGTGTGAGGAAGAGTGTGAAAGGTAAGGACGGGGAAGGGTGGGAGTGGACCGAAGTTGAGAATCAAGGTGGTCACTCTCTAGCAAAACAGGAGGGAAGTGGAGTTTGGGAGGTGGATTCAGCCAGAGAGGCAGTGGAGGGCACTGTATGAAGCAAATGATTCAGCGCTTAGGAGGTGGGGGTAGCTATCTTTGGCCCCCAACCAATTGATCCAACCTTATCGGAAAGTGAGTGTGACACTTTCCACCTCCTGTGGCAGCAAATAGCTCCGGAGTTCAAATTAGATGGAGACAGAAAGGCAAAAGCCTAGGCTATGTGGAACTCCTACCAAAATAATGATTTTTTTTTCCCCTCGCTGTTTGCCTTTCCACTTCTCACGTCGGCCACTTCTGTAGTTCAGCTTTGGATCCCAGTTCGAGAGGGACGTCTACCTTCCCAGGAGTTCCTCGAGTATCAGAAAGAACAGCGACACTCATGGCTCAGCATGAATTCTCCTGGGATAGGCTTCTGGGCTTTCATGCAGGGTCTGCCAAGCAGCGCCCCATCCCCCTTGAGAAAGCTCTGTCTGGAGTGTGGTCTGCTGCTCCAGCAGGGGCACAGGCAGCCTCAGGCCGCAAACACAACTTTTTTTTTTTTCTTTTTAAGACATTACTGTCCCCTGAAAGGTGTTATAACAGCAATTCAATTACAGTAAATGGCGCGCACCGTCCGCACAGCTGGGAAGTCGGTAACTAACTGCGACTGAATCCGGCTAGACACGAGTCATCTTTTTTTTTAACCCCACCCTTAGGATTAACCCCAAAGCACTTAGTCTATCTTGACCAAAAAACAAACAAACAAAAAATTAGCACGAAGTGCTAAAAACTGGACATGGGATCAGAAAGATCTCCTGAAGTTTCCCCCATTTTCTTCCTTGATTCCGGAGTGGAAGAAGAGAGTCAGTAATCTGTGGCGACAGGGTGATCCCCGAAGCCGCCCTGAACTCACTCACATTCCAATTTGTGCCATTAAATGGTAGAGTTTTCTATCTTTGGAAAATGATCCCCCCCCCCCCGTGAACCCCAGCCAGCACAGTCTGCAGGCCCCTGAAGAAAGGCCGAGTTTGTTCCTGCTGTTTTTAGGTCTTGGTTCTCTGCAGATCACAGACATCATGGACACTTGGAAGACTCAAGGCTCGTGCCTCCCCTCCATGAAATGAGTATCAACAGAAATGTAGCACGGGGAGAGGAGCTGGAGAAGGAAGAGACCTGCTCCAGTCAGCCACAGCAAGCTTTTAAGTGAAAGATAAAATTATTGTTCCTTCCTTTGAAGTTGAAGTGAAGATAGTTTGAAACAGGACTTTATTTACTAGGTGTCATCCACCAGAAAGAAGGGAGGGGGTAGGAAGAAAGAAAGAGAGAAAGAAAGAAAGAAAGAAAGAAAGAAAGAAAGAAAGAAAATAACAAGAAGAAAGGCTTTTCCAGAAGTCTGGGGTTGTTCATACTTTTAAAAATAAACAAAATATTTTCAGAATGCCCAGATGATCACTCAGGGGTCCTAGCATGTTGTCCCCAACTCAGCAGGATAATACGGGGCCTGAGGTGGCGGAAGCTTTCCTGTGAGAGGTGTGATAGAGTTTCAAGTGGTTTGGAGATACTCTCTTCTCACCCAAAAGCCCGCCAAGGCTTTCGCTGTTTGTCTTTCGGGAGGGCGCCCTTTAAGGTGAGACCACGCAAAGGCTGCCTAGCCTCAGGTGCTCCTTATTGAGTTCTGCACTTGAGCCGGCTCCGTCCTGCTGTGGGCTGCGCCCTTTTCTGACAGCAAGCTTATTGAGAAGGTGAGCAGTGTGTGTTCAGGGTCTCTTGATTCCGGATCCACTGGGCAGAGCAATGCCAAGGCCAAGCCTGAGAGTTTGGATTCCTAATGTGCCCCGCCTTCGTTCTGCCCCAAAGGCAACAAGGGAACCCGGGTCTGCGCTTTACCCGAAGCGTTTGTGCTGCTTTCGGCTTTGTTTGCTTTAAAATGTAGATGCAGTGTTTCATCCCAAGCTCAGAGAAGCCTCTGACCTCCTGTGTACGATCCTTTTCTAAGTTCTTGTTTGTTTGTGTGTGTGTGTGTGTGTGTGTGTGTGTGTGTGTGTGTGTGTGTGTGTTTTAAAGAGGGAATGGAACAGTGGAGAAAAAAATTGTCCTAAGCTGGTGGTTGTTTAAAAAAAAAATGTTAACTATCAGAGGTCTCTGATACCTGTGATCTGGGTTTGCTGCCCTCCAGGGTTCTTGCCCCTGGAGAGCTTGGTTAAGAAGTTGCCAAAGGGACATATCGTGCCAGTCCTTGGCAAGGTCCGGGTTGTGTGGGTCTCGTTTCCACCCAGGATGAGAACACTCCTGTTTTATGAACAAAGTGGATTGCCTATCAGATCGATACACTAAAGTGTTTTTGTTGTTGTTTTTAAAGAGAGTCGGGCCAGCTCTAAACACTGCAGGACGTACGTCCAAGACCTCTCTCATTCTGCGTGGACTCTCTCCCGGCCTGTTTGGGAAGAACTCTAGTGCTCTAGGCCACTCTGCGGCTGCCCTACTCTACCGGTATCCCCGCTAGGAACTCGGTTCCTTCTCTAGCCTCGCTGTCCAGGGAAGGTCAGGAGCCCCTTTCCAGTTCTCCTCATTCCCTTAAATTTTTGCTTCCTGCACATTTTCTAACGCAAATACCCATCCAGAACTCCAGGAAGAGGAACCCCTTCAAATTCAGGGAGCAAAATCTTTCTTTCAAAGACAAATTGAGTACCTCCATTCTTCCCAGAGGGAAGCAGGGAGCCTGGGAGCCTCTCTGAACACACTATATGCTGCCCCCCCCCCAATTCGCATCTCTGTTCAAGTGTTTTACAGTATGCTTAGAGCGTCTTTTTATCCCTCTACCGTGGATTTGATGACCTGAGAGAAGCAGCAGCTATCACAGATATCCGATCAGTCTTCTAAACTTCCAGAATTCGAAGTTCCCTGGCTCATATATGAAACTTTGGTGGGCTCTGGATTGGATTGCGACCGGGGCCAAATTTTCTTCTGCTTTTGCACATGGGACCTGACCAGCCTGTATAGTTAAGCCTCTGCACCTCATGCCTAGAGTGTCTCCCTTGACTGAGACAAGATTCAAATCTTCAAAGATTTGAATTTAGAAAGCATATCAGAACAATGTCCGCACGTTTCTTTTTTGCCCACCTATGAACATTACTGTGTTCAAAAAGCAGAAGACCTTTACACCCCGCAACACACC
>NW_021604712.1:5150372-5152872 GCF_004785775.1 Grammomys surdaster | reverse complement strand
CTGCCGGGAAGAGAGAGAGGAGAGAGAGAGAGAGAGAGAGAGAGAGAGAGAGAGAGAGAGAGAGAGAGAGAGAGAGAGAGAGATTGCTGTTTCATTGCTTTGACCTGGCTGGTCCTGAAGCCTACCCCTCGCCCTAACCACCTTAGCCTAGGACACGGAGATGTTTAGGTTCCGGTGGACAAGGCGGGGACTGTGGCCCAGCAGCAGCTCCCTGCAAGTGTTGAGGCCATCAGGTTCCAGCTCCAGCTGACCAGAGGTTCAGCTAGAATCGGAACCTTCCAGCCCTGAGTTGAATCTCAGTCCAAGGTCCCCAGTGAAGGGACATCGGATCTGAAGGCTCATAGGGCGACACTGAAGGACCAAATCAGATCTCCAGGCAGGAAGGAGAGATAGACATCCGCGAAGAGACAGACTCAGATGTCTTTGTTTGGATCCTAGAGGCCGCTGGCCGTGGTCCTTTTCTCTTTCTAGTTGTTTCTTTTTGGTGTTGTCCTCCAGTGAGATCCTCTCTTCGGTCCAAACGAGTGTCCAGCGAAAGGCCAGCCATTACTAGAAACATTTAGCCAAGCGTTTACCCAAAGAAACAGTGCAAAATCTGATGTTTGCCTTCTTGGGTTGTTGTGGGTGACCCAGGAGGAAGGGGAAAGTAGATCTTCCCTTTTCTCCGTGGACCCCAATAGTGAGGGTGGAGGGAAAAGGAGCAGAGAAGGACATATAAATCCAGCATGGACCTGTTGCTGGCGCTCAGCCCTTCTGCTCTTAAGGAAGGCACTGTTGCCAGTGTTTCTCCAAGATGCACCAGAGGGACGCGACCCTGAGAGCATCTATGCCGGCTAGAAGCATTTGGAAGGGATAAAACAGACAGACCCAGAGGCCAGAGGCTTAGGCAGCCTCTCTGGCTCACGGATGAACTAGAACCTGATTAGCACAGGTGAGAAGCGAGGACAGGGCAAAAGTCCCTGGCAAGATAGTCCATTTCTTTCTCTCTCAAACCCCATCCCAACACCCCAAGCCTTTCTGTGACTGAAATGGCAGTAGTAGAGAACTGGTTATCTCTAAAAGCACATGGAAACTTAAAAACACCACATGGGCTCTGCCCTTTTCAGAAGTCATTTTTGATCTCCTGGTGAGTACAAGAGTAGAATCAGCAACCTTCCCCTCAGACACCTGTCATCTCCTACCTATAGGCCCTCAGTTCCCCTCTCCTTGTGGAGACCAGTCTGTGTCATAGAGAACACTAAGCTTCCTCTCAGGTGGAGAAAATTTAGTCAAACACACACACACACAGAGACACGCACACGCACGCACACACAGAGAGAGAGGGGGGTCAGGGGGAGAAACATTTTCAATGGGTAACATTCGTGAAGTCTTCCAACCCCCTAACAGACTGAGAAACAGAGCCTGCGCTCCCTCTATAATGTGACATTCAGATCCTTGAGTGACTATGGCCTCTCTGAATTCCCCACTGTCCTAAGGACTGTCATCTGCCTGGCCTGGACACATTACTGGTAACCCAAATCTACCGCTGGTATGCAAGTACAAGTGGAGACCCACAGGCTCACCAGCATGGTGAGCTCTTCGTGGGGCTTGATCCTCCCCTTGTTCCCATCCCATTGCCATTCTCCAGACCAAAGCCTCACAGGTTACTGACAGGCCAACTGCAGCCCAGCGAATGCAGGAGGTTAGGTGCCCAAACAACCCCCGCCCCCGTTTGTCTTTCTCACAATGCTGATTTATAGCAATCGACAGGTTAAAGGTTCCTCTGACATACTTATTTTTAAAAGCTGTCTATTTCTCAACTGTCACCTTTCATCACTTAGCACAAATAAATACTTAAAAGAAATGAATTCAAAGAGACTTTCAGATCATGTTTATAATTCTTGGTCGTCCGTTAACATTTCTAATGACCTGGCCCTCTGAGTTTCTGTAGCTTCCTAAGTTGGTTTCCAATCCTGCCATTTCTGCTTTAAAACTTCGAGGAAAGTGGGTGAAGTGGGGACTAAAAGAGACACAGCTAAGCTGCAAGTTTACAACGGGGTGAGAAGGAAAAAATGTTTCCCCGAAGCCTGAAGATACAGGCCTGGTAAGGAAGGCCACTAGGGAAGGGGCCTCGCATGAGTCAGGGGACCCAGTAGCATCAGAAACTGAAAAGAGTCCCTCAGAGCAAGAGCACAAAATACCCCATGATTGTTGGTCCTCTGAGCCCCACTGCAAAACCACGGTGACATTCTCATTAAACAGGCGTGCTGCTCAGAGGGAATACCACCACTATTGCTTCTACGATGGTTTCCAAAGGGTCCAAGGGACATTTCCTCTCTTGCGTCTTTAACTTAGCCTGTTTGAGCCTGAGACCCGGAGAAATGTAGAAGCGAGGTGGAAAAGAAACCAACAGATTGAAATCCACACAACAAATCGAAATTGTTTCTTCACTTTTGCTACCATTTATTCGGTGTTCTCTCTCTCTCTCTCTCTCTCTCTCTCTCTCTCTCTCTCTCTCTCT
>NW_021604712.1:5142322-5150362 GCF_004785775.1 Grammomys surdaster | reverse complement strand
TCTCTCTCTCTCTCTCTCTCTCTCTCTCTCTCTCTCTCTCTCTCTCTCTGTCCCTCCCTCCCTCCTTAGCAATGGGGTGCAAAAAATAACGAAATAAAGGAAGGAAAGAAAATATATGTACAGAAAAGAGAAAACAGAAGAGAAGAAATGGCAGAAAAGAAAAAAAGAGAGAGAAAAGAAAAATTAGAAAAAAGATCCAGTTTGAGAAACAAAACAAAGACCATCAGATGCACACACACACACACACACACACGCGCGCGCGCGCGCGCCTTCTTATTCTTCATTCTCCTCTTCTTTCTTGTTTCTTCTTCTTTTCTTTTTTCTTCTTTTTTTTCGGGGGGGGGGGGGAAATGGGTTGTATGTGGGGGAGGGATAGTGGGAGGCTGAGTCGATAGACTGGGTGGATGAGGAAGTAATCTCCGTGATTTTTAGCTAGCCCACCTCAGATAGGGAGATGGGGAGGAGGCCGTAGGTCCCTCTGCAGTATTCTAGACCCGGCTCCAGTCCCACCAAGAGTTGGAACTTTACAGATCCAACACAGAGCCTGCCCGGGCCTTGGTGGGGCTCCCCTCCCTGCAGCCACCCCCTTCTCCCAGAAGTGGCTTCGGGTCTTCTCTTACTCATGTAGGCCACTAGGCCTGAAAGAGTCTGAGTACCCCTAGACTCTGCGCGGAACGTTTAGGAACTCTGCGTTTACATCGCTGCCTTCCAGAGCAAACTCTAAGAAGCCGGTATTCGGCTGCGGAAACCCGGGCGCAGTGTAGTGCCCTGGAGCGCCACCTCGCTTCGGAAACTGGAATAACGTGATCAAGCCTTCCACGCTCCTGAAGCCTAACTCGTTCTTTTTCCTTTATTAAAATCTCCAAAGAAGCCGAAACGCACAGGCCTCTTTCTCAACTGGTGAAAAACAAAACAAAACAAAACAAAACAAAACAACAAAAAACCCTCAACATTTGTGACACACAAATCTGTAGATGTGCAATGGAAGAAAAATTCAGAAGCATACTTTGACTAATCAACGGTAGTCACCTAAGCTGCATTCAGAGAAAAGATAAAATGAATGAGACACGTAGTCAGGTGGCCTCCAGTTCATGCTGCGGTGTGTTTTAAGTCATTCCGCTGAGGCGGATGCAAATGTCTTCCATGAAGCAGAGGCCTATGGAGTTATAACAACCTCCCAGATATGATTTCTACAGACATCCATTCATTCTGACCCCTGGGGTATCACAGAGGCTTTGCCAGGACGGTGGCTGGCCTATTGGAGCCTGGTTCCTCTCCATTTTCAGCCTTGCTGAGACATAATCAGCAAACGCAGTCCCCTGCACGTCTGCCTTTCGACCAATGAAAATAGCAATGGCCAGGAATTATGAATTACACAACATTATTTTCCTCCAATGTGCAACTGGCTATTTGCCCTTGTTTCAACCAGTTTGCCAGTTTATCTACGCTTAAATGCATCCACTGGACTAGACTATAGAATATACAGAAAATTAACTCACTGATATGCTATGGTGAGTTTTTGTTTCATTTTCTTTTCACCTCAGAGCCAAGTGTAATAAGAAACAACACCCTTCCCAGACTGAAAATAAATTTTGAATGTGGAGCATCCTGCTTTTGGACCAGTGAAGGGCTGCAGCTGCATGGCTTATCTGTTTTGAAGGCAACATGAAACTATGAACCTTCCATCTAATGTAGTTTTGACTTATGTGTTTGATCTCTCTCTCTCTCTCTCTCTCTCTCTCTCTCTCTCTCTCTCTCTCTCTCTGTGTGTGTGTGTGTGTGTCTGTGTCTGTGTGTCTGTGTCTGTGTGTGTGTGTGTGTGTGTGTGTGTGAGAGAGAGAGAGAGAGAGAGAGAGAGAGAGATTCCACAGGTAAAAACAATGGCCAGCCTGAGGACTGTTGGTGGAGGGAGAGACAAGGTGGTGGTATCTAAGCCCCTATATTTTCTACCTGAGCAAGTAGAACTTAGCCTTTTAGGAAAGTGTGCTTCTTGGAGTTGGTAGGGTGATCCCTGGGCAGGAGATGGAGTGTGTGCTCTGCCTCTCGACAAGCTGGGCTCCATGAGCGGCAGATTAGAAGGTTCTCAGGGCTCCCGCTCAGAAATTATAGGGCTGCACCAGGAAAATAGCCAGTTTAGTTTTCTGGCTGGCTTGTCCCTTTTCCACTAAGTTAAAACAGGTTCCTGAGAGATCATGCTTGAGAGAGATCTCAGATTCCTAGCAAGACTTTCCAGGGGCCAGCTGCAGAGGGGTGGCCAGGTTTTTGCCAGTTCCTAGGCTTTGGGGTGAGAATGCTAACTTGTGGAAAAGATGGTTGCTGACAGATTCTGGGAGCTAAGTGGCAACTCCTGAGAGGACCCTAGCATCCACTGAGACAGGCAATAAGGTGCAGCGACAAAAACAGAAGGAAGAAAGTTCACAAGAACTTTAAGCCACAAGGCTCCAATTTGAAGGAGGTTCTGAATCCTAAATCGGAAACTTTTACTCCTCTCTTTCCCGTTCTCTCCATTTCTTTCTCTTCCACGCGCCTCTTCTCGATTCATATTTTTCTGAGATCAGCCACCCCCACTCCCACCCCACCCCCACATACAGGCATACACACACAAAATAAAGCCTGGGGATTAAAAAATGATTTTCTTGCTATTACACTTCCCACCGCAAGATGCGGTGCAAGAGTTAGTGTTACAGCTATGCCAGTGTTTCCCCCCACGCAAGCCACACATGCAGACGGGGTTACTAATGACTCCGAAATTAGAGTGAGCCTGCGCCTGGGAGAAGGAGGAGAGAAGAGAGTAGGAAGAACTACCGAGAAGAGGGACAATTTTCACTAGAGGACCAGGGTGGGGGGCGAATCGCCATTTAATCGTGTCTAATAGTCTAATCAGTATACCAGATTTCAAGCTTCTCTCTGCTTAAAAGTGTGAGCTAGAGAGAATTCAGGAACCTTTTAACCACTCCTTTTTTGGGGGCATATTAATAACAATTATGTTTACAGTTATATGAAACACTCTCCTTTGGGAGGGATCAAACATTAGAAATCGCTTAGTACTAGACTCTAGGCTACTCCAGGACTCAGGCCCTTTGAAGGCTGTGGGGGCCTAGTCATCAGTTACCCAAGGGCCTATATGCAAGGCAGGGAGGCCAAAGAAACTCAAGGCTGGCTCCTCTATTAGGGCACACGAACGGACAAACGCCTGTGAAGAATTGGGGGACCCAGGAGGACCCATTCCGGCTCTGGAGCAGCCGGCAGGTGCAGCAGCCAGCAGTCGCCGGCCCGGCCTGCGCTAGATGTTAGCGAAATGTCCCTTCGGGCTCGGAACTCCCCTGTGCCCTCCCTTGGGACCAGCTATTTAGGGGTGCATGAAGTTTCGAGATTCCTACCGTGGCCCAGGCTGGTCCCACTGCCCTGCAGTCTGCTTCTGCACCCCGGGGCACACGAGGGCATCCCCTCGGGGCTGCGGCCCTTTGAACCAGGGAGCCCTTAGCTCCCTCTTGGACGCGCGGAGCTCGCTGTAGGCCCGGCAGCGGAGCGGAGTGTGGGTGGCGGGTGGGGTTGAAGGGGAGTGGGGGAGGCGGGAGGGACAGAGGGGCGGAGGCGGGAGCAGGGCGTTAAGCCTGGAAGCTTGGCTGTTTACCCAAATGATTTTCTTTTCAGGCCGGAGACGCCAATGAGACAAGATCAAACTGCCCTCCAAGCAGTGTGTGTGGGGCGTGAGTGTGTGTGTGTGTGTGTGCCCCCTTTGCAAGCGAGGCTTTGTGAATGGGGACTCCAGAACTCTGGCTGAGAGGGAGACGCGCGACCGACCGGGCCACCGGCCACCAGCGCCTCCTCCCGGGGGCTTGGGAAAGCTTGGTGTGTAGCGCGCCTTAGTTCATGGAAGGACAGCCCAGGCGTGCATTAGTCCGAACAGACTGTGAAAGAGAACCAAACACAGAGATGGGCTGCAGAGAGCTAAGGCCCGCATCCTTAAAGATCAAGATGGGAGATTCAAGGTCATGTGGGGGTAGAAGGACAGAATATAAACCCCATTGTCCTTCCAACCCGTTGATTTTTGAGCCATCTAAAGCCTCCATCTAACTCCTTGGGCCATCGGTTTCTTCCTGACTCCCTGGCTCCAGATCTATTGCCTGAAAATTGGGCCAAGGTTTTGGCGATTTAGGTACAATGCAGACTGTGAAGTGCGCTGCTAGGACAGCGCCTGGGTCTTCGAACCACAACATGGTTGAGGATCAATAGGACAAAGCTTGTCTATCTTAACAAAATTTTTTATTTTTAAAGGAACCTAGACCCCCAAAATATTCATTAGCTGGGCAGAAAGAAAGAAAGAGAGAAGAGGAGCGTATGACCCCGGTTAAATTTGAGCTACAGCGCTGTCATCCTGCATGTGACTCCTTCCTGTAGCTGACCCAAAGAGCCATGGGGGGCTAAAAGGTCGTTTGGTATGACATATGTGCCAGTAAAAAGAACGGTAAGACAGAACTGTATTTCTTGAGGTTGAACTACAATTAAAAAATGGTAACATGGCCATTGTACCTATATTTTCTACTTCTCAAAGTTCGTTCTCTAAAAGGGGCCACACTGAAAGCTTACCCAAGGAATCTGGAAGAAGATGGCTTCATTTCAATGTGATTAAGGTCCGGGTCTCTATTACCCCTTGATGTCCTCATCCTTCTCCCTCATATGCTTAGCCACTGGAATCCTTTGCATGATTGGGGGGAGACAAGAAGCTAGGTTCTGAGTCTTCTTCATCAAGAGTAGCATCCCCTCCCCCACTCTCTTTGGAACAGAAACTCCATTGCCCCATTCTCAGAAAGCTCTTATTTAACCAAAACCCTCCTTTCTTGGTGCTGACCCAAGGGGGGCACACTGGGGAGCTGTTGAGACTTGCTTCAGGCTTCTATGCTCCCCATTGTGGACTTCCCACCTTCCTTCCAAAATGTCTCAGTTGGAGGTTGAGTCTAGGACTGAAGGACCAGAGGCAGCCAATAACCCAGTCACACCAAGACAAAGTAAAGATTGGTCTGAGGACTTGCCGGCATGGTGGCTGGTCTGAAGTAAGTGTGTGTGTGTGTGTGTGTGTGTGTGTGTGTGTGTGTGTGTGTTAGGAGGAGGAGAGGAGGTTGCTTATTTGGCATGAAAACCAGCTACATTTATTGAGACTACTGTCTCAATGTGTCCATCATTGACCTTTATCTGGGGTAGTTTCCAGACCTGACAACAAATGAATGGTTCTGGCCAACGAAGGGTAGGTCTTGAAGCAAGGCAGCCAGGCTGGGGAAGCAGGCAACCAGATAAATGAGGTTACACGGCTAGGCCTAGATCATAGTTTCTCTGATGGACATACTGCCCAGTACAGGGCAGCAGGGTGCTGTGCTGGGCATCAGGGAAATCGAAGAGGTTCCAAACCCAAGGTATGCCCATCAGCAATCCCAATTCTTTCCTGACAACTGTGGTTCTTGCGGCTCCAAGCCTCTGGACTAGGGAGACAGAAGGGCAGTACCGTATTCTTCTTCTCGCTGGAATCCTGAGAGGAAAGTCGGGTGTGGGCCTGCGGTGTCTGGGTATGGGTAGGAACCAATTGCTAGTCACCCAGAGGCCAGGTCCACATCTTGAGCGTCCAACTGCACAGGTGTCTGCTAATACCTCTGCTCCAAGCTAGATGAGCTTCTCTTGAGTGCCAGGGGGCGCTTGACTGACTCCAGTGCATGACCAGCCAGAGGGGCTCTCCAGTGTTGGCATCTGGGTGCATGCCCAACCAAGGGCCCAGGGAGAAGGGACTGAGACAAGGCACAAGGCACTGTCCTGGCTGCCCCTTGCCACACACAGGTCATTCCAGTCCCCACCCCCTCTGGGCTTCTCCAGCTTCTCTGCCACAGGGAGAATTTCCCCCCCATTTTCCTAAAGCTGAGGGCCAGAGACTAGATAGTAACCTGGTGCCGGTGGCATGCCCCCCTGAGCGTAGAAAACACCAGGCGCTGTGCTGTCTGGAGACAAAAGATCTGAGCTGGCTGGGTCCAGCAGGCCCAGACACTGCGTCTTTCGCACCCGCCTCCACCTTTGCAGAGGCAGCAGGAGCAGGTGGAGGCAGGGGCGCTAAGGAGCAGAGAACTTTTATTGATTTCCTAAATTGAACACCTCCGAGTCCGCGGGCAAAGGCAGGGCCAGGCATCTGTTCCAGAAAAATAAAATCTGCCCCCGGCACCCAGCCATCCATCCTCCTGTAAAGGCTGCTCGTTGCTGGTTTTTTCCTCCTACATGTCTCATAGAAAATCACCTGGCAGCTAGGAAATGCTCGCCCCTGGTATCGACCTGCAGGCGTTACTTCTTCCCTAAAAACAGCTCTTGTCTTCTCTTTCTCTACTAGCCCCCAGGGAGAATTCACTGGCTTTAGCATTAAGGAGTGGGAAAAAAAAATCTTTACATCCTCTCTAGGTGTAAGATGCTATAAGAATTAAGGAGGGCTGCTGGTGCTCCACATACCCCCCCCCCTGCTGCTGCTGCACCTGGAAAGGCAGCTCTGAGAAGAAGAAATAGTCTTTTCCTACAGTCTATCATTCTGCTACCACAAATATCCCAATGTGAGAAATACCCCAGGCTTGAGAATATTGATAGATGATAGTAGCGATATTCACAATCGATCCTTTAATAGGCAGACGTCATAAATCATGTTCAGTGCCCTGACAGAATGGTACTTCACTTAATAATATAATTAAGATGAAAACTCCAGAGGTACTGACGCAGCAGCTATTGATAGCTTAAAAAAATGCATTCTGGATACCATTGTGGGATACAATAGGACTTTGAGAAAATACAACCTCTTTCCAAAAGATAGAGTCTTACCAGTGTTCCATCGCTGAGCTCCTTTGGCTTTGGTTACCAACCTCATTCTCAACACATCTCTCTCCTCCAGTCATATACACTAAGGATAGACCTTCTAACCTTGAATGTGGACTTTAAAGAATTCTCAAGAGACTTAAGAAAAATAGTTTGTTGTTGTTGTTGTTGTTGTTTTCAATACACTTACATCCCTTAATAAAGTATTGTTTTTCAAATTACACATAGAAGACAGCACATACAGATATCTCAGGCAGCTCCTGAATCCTAGCCTGTGCCCTCTCCAGTAGACTGCTCCTCCAGTCAAAGCCATGGGCCTCAGGATAGGTAGCAAGGTCCTGAGAAATATCACAAAGTGATAGGCTCCTATCCCAGGGTAGGAGTCTGCCATCTGTATCATGGGTAGAGTTGATTAGAAGTGCAGCTTGAAATAATTCTAAA
This sequence comes from Grammomys surdaster, assembly GCF_004785775.1. Taxonomy (NCBI): domain Eukaryota; kingdom Metazoa; phylum Chordata; class Mammalia; order Rodentia; family Muridae; genus Grammomys; species Grammomys surdaster. Next base: position 5,143,087 of record NW_021604712.1, on the reverse strand, counting down.
GAGTGGAATATTAATCAAATCAATCAGCGCTGACAAATGAGAAATATCTTATAGTTAGTAGCAATTTACAACTTTGTTATTAGTTAAGAATCACCTGCCTTGTAACAGTAATTAATAACACAGAGAAGAACCACTTGGAAATCCCCCTGCTATTCTTCTCATTTCCCTCTGTCTCTTAAGGAAGGAAAGAGAAAGGAAGCAAATGAGTGATCAGCAGAAAGGGGGGGGGGAGGAGAGAAACGCTGCATTTGTGGGGAAAACAAAACTGGAAAATATGAAAAAGGGTGTAGGGAAAGGAGATTAATCTCATGGGAAGATATCAGGAAATAGAGAAAATAAAGAGGGAGAGCTAATAAATTGAAAAATAAATTCTATAACCATATGCCATAAGCTGGCTAAAGGTTGAGTTTCACATGGCCCAGAAATGCCATCAAAATGAACAGTGCTGAAACGAGCAGTATAGCCCCAGAGCCTAACTCAGCCCTGAATTCCAGGCAGAGCTCAGGGCATTGTCTGTCTTGCTGTCCTTAACAATGTATTTCTTTACGGTCCAGGAGCAGACTGTGCAGGCTCTTTCCCAAATTCCATCCCTGGAGACCCAACAGGCTTTCATGTGTCTAGTATCATGTCTCTTCTAGGTCCTAGATCATCCTATCCCACACTTCTCTCTCTCTCTCTCTCTCTCTCTCTCTCTCTCTCTCTCTCTCTCTCTCTCTCTCACACACACACACACACACACACACACAGACACAGACACACAGACAC
>NW_021604712.1:5123716-5142222 GCF_004785775.1 Grammomys surdaster | reverse complement strand
CACACACACACACACACACACACACACACACACACACATTCATTTTACATTGATTATTGGATGGTTTCAACTCCCAACAAAATCACATTCCAAAATAAAGACTTGCTGAGAAACTATAACCTTTTTTGGCATTGCTGTTTGGGAAACCATTTTAAACAATAAGACTCCTGTTTTTAAAAAAGAAAAAAAAACTCAAAAAAATACACATATTTCAGCACACAGGAGAGGGAACTATGACTTTGTAGATTTTGTTGTTGTTGTTGTTAAATAGGGGAATTTTTCACATTTTTTAATGAAAGAAAAGAAAAATAATCTTAACTTTAAAAAACTTTATCTTGTCATTACTATAAGCCTTGGTCCTGCTTCACTAAGTCCAGGCTTGATGAACAATAGGTAGCTAGGAATTGAGATTTATTGGTCTCTAAATGAAAAGATTCATTTGATATAAGAGGTTAACTCTGGGTTCCTTCACTGTGACTGACTTCCGCAAGTGCCTTAGTGGAGTCAGCATCAAAGCAGTTCAGAGAAGCCTTCAAAAGACACTAGGAAGAGACACATAAACACGCTCATTCACTTAAACCACATGCGCCTCTTCCTTTGTCATCCCCACTGTGGTTACAAATCCCCAGCTTCTCTCCAGGTAGTTGAGGATCTTCTCCACCCCACCACTTTGCCATTTTGTATGGTTTGCTTTTCCTAGCAATTATTGAAAGGAGACAGGGGGAGTGGGCAAAGTAGAAGACGGAGAAAGGAGCTAACTCAGATCAACCAGGGTATGTTTGTAAACAATGTGCATGGTGAAGAAAGATAGGACCGTGCAAGGTGGCTCCTGGATAAAAATAGGCAAATTGGTTGGAAACTGATGAAATGGTTTTTCAGGAAATGGGGTTGGTGGGGAGGAGGAAGGGAGAGAGTGGGGGAGGGAGGGAGGGAGGGAGGGATAGAGGGAGAGAGAAGGAGGAAGAGAGAAAGAGAGAGACTATGAATAGGAGTATACTAGTAATACTGAGCTTAAAGAAAACAGCAAACAGTAGCCTGAATCCGAACAGACTATGGAGATGCTAATGAGAGGAAATTAACCTTCGGGTTGGGTCCCTGACATAGGCTCTCCACTGAAAGTCTGACCCAGGGGCTGCCAGCAGCTTCTCTCTGCACCAGGGAAATGAGATAATCACTCTGAAACCCACCAGCCTTGGTACAAAGTAGCTCTGAGCTACTGATACAGACAGCCGAGAACATCTAGAAGCTCTTTGCAATGAAAAGAAAAACAAATACCCAGCTACCAGTTCTGCAGTCAGGAGCAAAGAGCAAAGCAAACCTGTCTATGTTCTAGCTGGATGCCTTTCCTGGATGGTGGGAGGCACAAAGCCAAGGAAATTTCGAAGTCACTTTATCCTTTTGGCTCTAGTCAACCACCAAAGGACTCAGAGAACAGGGCCTCGGCGAGAACGCTGAGGGACAGCGCATAAAAGACAAAATGGATTTTTATGTCTAGGAGCTCTACCCTAGGGCCAGAGAATTTTTGCCTGGCCAGAAGGAACCTAGTAGGTCAGGGTGGTGTTGGTAAAGAAGAGAGCCAATGAAGAGAAAGGACGCAGAAACAAACAAGCTGGAATACACAGGAAATTCTTAAAAGTGGTTCTCTGTTTTACACACACACATACACACACACGGGGGGGGGGGCTGGATTTTATTAAACAAATAAGCCAACTAAACGAAACACATTTCTACTTCCATCATAGGCTAAGAGGCGTTGGAATTTTGGGCCTCCGACTGTCTTTATTACCTTGGTCATTCTCTCCCTCCCCCCTCCCTTTTTTCTCTACATCGTCACAATACTCCAGAAGTTCCTGATGACGAGGCGGTTGGCTAAGCCAGGGACAACTCCTTATTGGAGTCGTGTTTCCAAGGAGAGACATCAGCAAACCGCAATCTTAGTGACACTGACAGCGCAAAATTATCTATAATGTTGGAAGGGGGAAAGGGGAAATATAAAATTAGCACAGAGAAAATGTTTCCCAGACCTTCTAGCAATTAGGGCAGAAGTTTTTCATGGTCATATCAGCGGGGAGTCTACTGGAGCAGGAAGCTGTGACCTGCCAGGCTTGTGCCCTAGGTCTAAGCAAACGCCCCACCTGCCATGGAGTCTTCACTTCCTGGGAAGAAAAGAGACACTTCTGAAGGCCATCAGGGGCACTCCACTCTGTCTAGACACATCACTGGGTTATGAACCTTTTTGGAGAGGAAGGGATGTTCTAAGCACCCCATCCTGGAGGAGGTTATAGCTTAGTCATTGGCTGGTGAAGGGGACAGGGATGTTCTACACCCCACTCCTACAAGCCGAGGTGGGGTGAGAGCATGCTGAGGAGAAAGGTTTTTAAAATATATCAGCACCCCTCTTTCCAGAACTATCTGTCTGCCTTTGCAGCCACTTATGGGTTATGGAGACCCCATAGGCCCCTTCTTTGTCTTCCAGGCTAGATATGCACCCCTCTATCCTCATGAAGGGGGGGAGGCCAGAAAGAGTACCAATAGCCTGAGGGACTGCCCCCAGAGACCGGCAGGGAAATGGAAATGGTGCCACTTTGACCGAAGCAGCAGTTTCTGCTCAATGAAGGTGATTACTCATGATTTTTTTTTTTAAGAGAGAAAAAGGAAGAAACAAGAGAGACCCTCCCTTTGCACTAGCTGTAAAGAATAAATTTTGCCTTTGTTGGGAAAGCAGTGTACTTTGGTGGATATTAAGCAGTTCCCCTTCTTGGTGTAAGGCTATAGGAGGAAGAAAAAGGAAGTAATAAATGAAAACTTCACTAGCAAATAATTCAATTAAAAGGTAAATTTATTAAGAAAAACCTAAAACAGGAGCTAAAAACAGGAGACAAGAAACTGCTGTGAAGGCAGGGAGGAAACAGAAAAAAAAAAAAAAAGCTGGGTATCACTGAAGGCTAAACTGGAGGCAGAGCAATTGTCATTCCTTACGACATTCCTAACTAGTCCACTTTCTTTTTAAACGGAGGGGAGCAGCTAGCCCCGGAGGTTGTAGTTTTATACTTGTATTTTAGCAACAAGTATCAAAAGATCTAAACTAACTGATTGCCGAGTTCCTTGGCCCTCCTCCAAACAGCAATATAGATTTAATTGTATGTTGCTTAAAACTCCATTTCTTGAACAGTGTGAAACATGTAATAAAAGCCATACGCCGTATCGAAGATTTCCCCCCTCTGCAAAACCATAAATACTCAACTGACACTCGGAAGGGAAAAAAATTAGCTAATGCCCCTAATGGGTTAAAATTGGGGGGGGGAGCATCTGAAAGGGGTAGCTACATAATAAAATTTAAACTGTTAATCCATTTTAACTCATTCAAAATAACCTGCGGTTGTGAGTGGTGTTTTACTCCGGAGGGGTCATGGCGAGGAGACCCCACACCACACACCTGACTTGTTCAGAGGCGTTCCATCAAAACCGCATTCCACTTAAGGAAAGAAGTTCTGCCCTTTCGAACAGGACTAGAACAAATCTGAAAGTTGTATTCCAACTACTCAGCCAGGAGTTCTTTGGCCAAGAGCCGTGGGAAGCCACTCAGCCGCCCTCGCTCTCCTCCTGCCTCAGTCAGTCTCCAAGCAGACGTTGCCGAGAGCTCTTAAACCGCGCAGCGACAGCCTCCTCCTGCCCCTCCCGGACAGGCCCTGCTCGCCCCCATTGTCCTCTGTTATCCGTGGTCCATAGTGGCTGTCCCACTCTAAAGCCAACCCAGGTGCCCCCTCGGGCAACAGCATCAAGAAGAAGGGAAGAGCCTCGGCGCCACGCCTGCGATTTGGTCCGGGATCAAGCGCTGCAGCCAAGTTCCTGGCCGCCATAAAGCAGGAGGCTCCGCGCATCGCGGGCCGTGCCCTGTCGCGGCCACGAGGGCTGGCTGCAGGCGGAGAGCTGTAAAAATCCACGTGAGCTGCCCCTCCTCCTGCTACCCGCAGCGGCCCCTGACACTGCAGCATTGAAGCCAGTCCGGAGGTCCCCAAGGTCTCCAAGTGTGACAGTACTCAGCATAGCGGGTAGATGGCACAATTTTCTAACATTTAGAGAGAGGAACCCACGCTGGGAGCAATAAGTCCATTTAAAAGCCCTTTATTTAAGAGGAACAAAGATAACTGACAAGCGAAGTACAGAGACATCTCAATGAAATTTCCAAAGAAGAAAGAGGATTCAGAGGCCAAAGCAAATGCGAACTGGGCTTGATGGAACAGGCCAGCACTTTCTCCCCCGCCTCAGGGAAAAAAAAAAAAAGGAGAGAAAGAGAAAAGACAAAAAAGAAAAGAAAAAGAAAAAATGTGGTAGTTCATGGGACTGTGGGTGTTAAAGATCACAACCCAAACCGAATTCTGAAAATCCAATGGTGCAGAGAACTTTAAATGGCCAGTTGGATAAGGCAGGGTCAGGTTTGAGAGGATCAGGGGGAAAGGCCTGGAAGTTTTGCTCTACTCTTGAAGGCTACCTCTGGTTCGTCTTAGTGGGATTAAGGAGTCGAGGGAAGGTGGATAAGGCATACTCAGCCTCTCCAAAGGCCTGAAGAGCAGAATCATCTGTCCTAAAGCTGTGCCCATAAGCCATCCAGCCAAGATCCCAGGCCTCTAAAATCTGGCCAAAGCCAGGACATTTAAACTCCACAATTGCAGATTCAGGAACAATTGCTATCCCTGCCAAACCGAGAAGGATGCTGGGGCACTCACTGATGTCTCAGAGAAAGTCAAGACACTTCATCTTGCCCCTAGAACCTTAGCTCCCCACTCCCCACCTGTAAATCTGTAAGCCAGGTACCCCCACACTCTCCAAGAGAGAAAGATCGAAGGCCTTTGACAGAGGAGAAGGGGGTTAGACATCAGGAGATGGATGAGACCTCCCTTCTGGTCCTCCCTCGTCGGGAGTTGGCCTTGACGACCCTGACCTGCCTGCCTAGCTTTGGGAAGGGGCACAGCGGCTAACGCCCGCAGGGGGTCAAATGATTGTATTTGGGTGGGTGCTCGCCGACATATTTGCTGAGTAAACCTCCCTCGCTGTGCTGAAGGCGAATCCCCGTTGATAAATCCATCATTACCGTTTGGATTCAGGGAGGCAGCCGCGCCACTAAATTCATCTTACATTTGTAGCGCTTTAATAGACATTTATTAAATGCTTTTAGAGAGAGGCATGGGGCGCGTGATTACATCCTAGTTATAGACAGAACATAAAGACCCACGTTAACACCCATTTGCAGGAAGGAAGGAAGAGGTGGGGAGGGGGTGGTAAGGCAGAGGGATGAAGCGTGGAGAGGTGGGGAGGGCGGGGGCCATCGAGCCTGGGCGTTATTAACAAGGCTTGCCTGGTGAGGCGAGGCACAAGGCGAGAGCCACGGGAAGTCTCAGGCTGTGGAGAGAAGCATCCGCTCCACTAGCAGCCCAGGGTTTCCCTTTCCTAGTCCCCCATCAATTCCCGCATGGGGGTCTCCTATTCTCTCTGCCAGAGCACAAGGGATGCCCATGCTGCCTCCGCCCATCTCTTCACTTTAAATCAGATCTCTCCAGCTAAACTAGGAAGAATTAGGAGGGACTTGCTGAACTTCAGAGTCCTAAGACCCTGTTTAGGACACTCTTTGCCTCACATCTCCCAACAAAATAAGAGCCAGGCCAAGCCTACAGCAGTATAAGCAGATGTTTCTACCACCCAGCAGGGCATGCCTGCTGGCTTAGAGGGCTCTTAAAACTGGCAAGTTGGATGGCAGGATTTCTCCTCTGCCCATCACCAAAACGAACTCTGGATACCCCCTACAAGCCTCGGAAGATCTCTTAACTGAGAACTTGTCCTGGGCTAGCCCAGTACCCACTTCCATTCTGAATGCTAAACCTGAAGGGGTGCCCAAGACATTAAAGGGCCTAACGCTTTCCAGAGAGCCCCCAAAGGCCTCTCTCTAATGGCTCAGTGCCTCTACTCCGACAGCCTTGCTATGGCTCTCAGCTTGTCCCCACTCCCTGGGGACACAGCCGCCGACCCCATCCCACATAGCAGCGGACCGAACTCTCGGCCCTTCCTGGCTCCTGGTAAGGAGCACTTCCGCTATCTCAAAGTTGCCATAAGAAAATAAATACAAGTGACATTGTACTGGGCCAAAGCTCATTAGTTCGTTGTCCAGGCCTAATAAAGGAACAGAAGCGCAAATTATAGAGTTCAGCTTCAACACACGCTCTGTCACCCGAGATCAACGTACCGCGAGCCTGATTCCAATTGCTCCGAACTTGCTGTGCAGTTCGCCCCCAACCCCCTCCTCACGAGCAGGAGGTTGGGTGGAAAAATATAGTTCCAAAGGGAGTAATGATCAAGCTTTTCCTCTCGGAAGCCTGCGCCACCTCATTTCCCATCAGTAATCCCAATAAAATTAACGTCGTGGCTGCAATTGAAAAGAGGAGAGCCCGCGACACTCCTGAAATAACACACTCTTCCCAGCAAAAGGTAAAAAGCAAAACGGCCCTTTGTTCAGCTAATTAACGAAGGCCCAACTCCGAAAGCACATGTGTTTGCTTAGCTAATCACAAGCATGTTTCTTTCAAGGAATGTCATTTTCAGGGGCCAATAGGGTGGGGGGGTTAGAAAGAGGGACACCACCCCCATAGACCCTTTTTGCCTTGGGCATCTCTCACCCGGCCTAAGATCCCGAGGTGGAAGGCAGCAACCTATCTCACACCTTTCTTCGCCTCTGCCCAAGTTCTGAAGCCCAGTAGTCAGGGATCTCCCCATTAGCCCCAAAGCCGGACCTGCAAGTCTCTAGGCAAGGGGGGGGGGGAGTTTTAATGGCACAGATGCCATATTAAATGAGGCAGTTTTACAATTCACATTGAATGGGACGCTAACTTATTACAAGTGTGTTATCAGAAGGACGATAAGATTTATAACTCCAAGAGTCAGCTTTGCGCCTTAATGACAATGGATGCTGGGGAGGAAATCTGTTCTGGATTAGAGGAGTTGGAAGTCCCTTCCCAGTTTTCAAGTCTTTACGGATGCATCCAGGAGGGCCGGTACCAGTCTGGCCCTTTGTGTCTACAAAGGATAGATTCTCCCTTTCCTGTTTCATCAGGAAACTGGGGCTGCTTGAAGAGTTAGCACCTCGCTCAGCTTTTTAGCCGGAGCATGAAAAAGAAAACAAGAGAAGAGAGAAAGGAGACTGAAGAGGACTTAGGGATGAGGGTGGGATGGCAAACAGTCCTGAGCCCTCCCCTTCGGAGCAGGAAAACCCTTCCCCATTTTTCTTTACCATACAAAAGATAGCTTTCCCCTAAACCAATACAGTCAACAAACTTTAAAAAACCGGGGTCCTATTACAAACCAACGCCCAGCACTAACTGCTTTAAAATTACTGCATAATTAGATTTAGTTGAATTTCACCATTAATTAGGCAGCCGCACTGCGGGGAGCCTTTGAAATCTGAGAAAATGGGAAAAATCATCTGAAGCACGTTTTTTAAAACCCAACTTCAATAAATCTTGACAGGGCCTGGAATTCAGAGTACCTCACTCCCCACCCAGGTGGTTGATAGGGTTCCCCAGGCCCAGGCTAGGTTTGGAACTGGTCAGAGACGACGATTTCCCTAACCAGAGCGGATGGGTTAGGGCCTCTGAAGAGGCCTGGGAAGACTTTCTAGGAGGCCAATCTGTGCCCCCTGGCATCCTCGCCTGCTCTCAAACCTACTAGAGAAAGAGATTCTGTCTCTCTAAAGATGATCTCCAGCCTGGAGCTCAGTCTAGAAGAGCTCTCACAGAACTGGACCCTGCGACCACTCATGGGAGTGGGCCTAGGTCCCTTTTCGGTTCTACCCACCAGTCATGTCGCTATCAAAGCCACCTTTCTCACAACTTTGACGAGTAAGCAGCAAGTTGTACGAACGTCAGGCAAGGTTCGCATCTCTTCTCCTCCCTCCCCCCAAAGAGGGTCCCCGGCCCGCTTGAAGCCCAGCGCAGCCTCTGCTTTAATGAGCGCAGGGAACTGACCCAGGTCTGTAAATACTGGCTTCTCCCCCTCCCCCTATACCATTCAAACACTTAAGATCGTTTGTGGATACCGATTTTTATTCTTCGCATTTGATTCTGGAAGGAGAGGGTGCATGAAATCAACCCTCCAGAATATATGGAGGGGGTGGGGGCGTCAAAAAAGAAGGGTTAGGGTCCTGGGTCACCAACATTTTCTCTGCAAACGCTATTGCTTTAATTACACACTAATCGAGGGCTGCTCCCACTTGCCAGCCAGAGTTTAAAAGAGGGATTTCTGCCTGCAGACCGAATGGCCCTTAGTCCTCCCCCTACCCCCTTTTTTTTTCTTCCTTTTTGGTAACCAATGTGTTTTCTATTACTCGGCCGTGCGGTGCCTGGCAGCCGGCGCTCGCAGTGCAATGGGAGACGCCATGTTGGCTCAGCTCATAGGACCAAGTCAAAAGCGAGCTTACAGGCAGAGTTTTCACACGCTCAAGCTCCCCCTGACCGCCCCCCGCCCCCACCCCCCGCCCGTCGCCGCTCGGTGCACGTCCCGGGAGAGCAGCTGGGCGCTCTCGGCACCCCGGACCTTCCCGGGCTAGGGCGGAACACTGCTGGGGCGCAAGCGATGGGGGCGGGGGTGGGGGGCCAGGCACTTTCCCGCAGCCGCTGCCAACTCCCGACCCCGTCCCAGCCGCCGGCCCGATGCTACACCAGGCCTTCGCTACCGATCCAGCCCCGGACATCGCCCGCTAACTTTGAGCCCCAGCCCCTCGCCCCCCGCCCCCCTCCCCCGGCCGGGCCAAGCACTACGTGAAAGGCCGAGGTAGGGCAACCCTGAGCCAAGCGAACTGGCTAGAACCACCCCCTCCTTCTCCCCCGAAGCTCAATCTTCTCCCAGGTTTGTTTGAAAGTGGCAAGAAGGAGCGATCGCCCCTCTCTCTCTCCTCGGACCATTGTTGCATTTCGCGTCTAACTGGGTTCTCTCACCACCGAGCGCCAGGAGGAGGGGGAGTGGGGTTGGGAAAAGAAATAAAGCGAGCTCAGATCAGATGGAGGAGGGAGAAAAAAAAAAAAAAACCCCAGCAAGGAAAAAGAGACACTTAAAGGGAAAGAGTCGCCATGTTTAGCAGCTTTTTAAAAAGATCTCGTCAATTTCACACACAACGCATTCGCTGGGTCCCAGCCCTCGTCTTTTGTCTAATTCAGTCGCAGCAAAGATCTTTTGTTCTAACTCAGCGTGAAAAGAAAAACTTTCTTTAAATGCAATAAACTTAAACCGAACTCAAGACTCTAAACAGATCCTCCTCCGGCCACTCTAAACGTATACAAGGGGTTTTATTTTAACCCGTTGAAAAATTTGAAGTCCTGCTTTTTTCTGCCTTGAAGACTCCCAAGCTCATCGCTGAAACTTAGAGTCAGATTTTTTTCAACGCCTAGAACACATACTTAAAAGCATAATAAAACAGGGACTGTCTTTTGCTTTGAAAATCATAAATTATAATTTAATGCCAATAATAATTTACAACAAATGGCTGTTTACAATAAGCTAACACAAAAACAAACAAGGAAAAGGGCCTGTGTTTTACTTAGTAGAGAAACTTCACACACTCACATGGGTAGCACTTGCAAGAGGGGAAAATAAACAACCAACAAAACTTCCATCTACAGGTCAGATGCTGTGCTGCAAAACATACTTATATTCATATTTATATAGCTACAGAGGGAAGCTGAGGGTCAGATAGAGACCTCTGCCTAAATCAGGCAGTTTTCAGGTCTGCATGTATGAACCAGAACTGAGCATCAAAGTTTAATGCACTGGGCAAACCGACCTCTCTTTTCTTTCACCTCTGTCATCAGCCCCCTCCCCCGTTTTAAGACTAAACCACAACATGGTAAAAGTATTGTCAGGGAGGGCAGCTTGGAAACTCTAAATAAGAACAAATTGCAAGTTCCCAGCACTGAGCTTTTTCCAAACCAGGAAAAGAGAATAAGGTACTGAACAGAATAGATGACTTTCCAAATCAGCACACCCTGTAAAGTTTTCTTTATTCTCTCTCTCTCTCTCTCTCTCTCTCTCTCTCTCTCTCTCTCTCTCTCAAAAATTAGTTTCTAAGACCGAAGAATCCCAGAGCAGTTAGATTGTTTTTTACACAATCTGAAATGTCCATTTTTTTATGTACATAACTCCAATGGTAAAGATTCCCCTGACCTGTGGCCATGCTCTCACAGACTGAAGAGGGAGGGGGAGGGGAAAGGCAGGGCAACTGCAAGTTATCTTATATACATGAAAAACAGACCCTTCATTGCTAGCAGGTACATCACTGTATTCAAAACCCTCTCAACAGCCACGCTAGATGAGAACCACAGAATATTTTTTTTTTAAAAAAAATCACACTTACTTAAGGAAAAACTCATTGCAAACAACTGCCCTCTATTTACAGTTCTGTGATTAGCTTGCTTGAACAGTCCTCTGCATAACTGTCAGAAATGTACAAAAGAGCATTTTTTTCTGATCATAAAATAGATACTGATCTCAAGATTTCTAATACTTTGCACAATACCTTCCCTAAGCAGGCACTTAAGTGTGACAAATATAAGGGCCTTTTTTTTTTTCCTGGAAAATCCATTTTTAATTAAAAGGAGGATTAGGTGAATGGGGGTGGCTTACTATATCAGTGTGGCACTTCCTAAAGCATAGATAAACCATTAACTTCAGCCCCCCACACACCCAAATTAAACAGGCAAATACACTAGTCTACCTTTGAACAAACTGACTGAGGGAGTAAACAAATGGGGCCCCCGCTGGCTCAGCGAGAACTCACAGGGGCTCAATTCGATGGAAAGACAGTGAGTGGGGACAGCCAAGCAGGTTTCAGATATCAAATAATATTTTAATTTCTGAATACTTTCAATTTTCCTTGGAATATAACACACAAAGACTCGACCAAACAGTTCAGTTATTATAACTTTTACAGTATACAGAAATGTTGCACTTAAAAAAAAAAACCTTCAGTTTTTTAAAAACACAAACTGTAAACTCTAAGATACTGAATCAATCACGTTACCTATAAGTGCCAACAGTGTTATTTTGTCATGCTGATTTCAATGGTATTTTTTAAAAAGGGGAAATATCAACAATTATAATACAAAGGGCTTGCAAATATACAAACAGATATAGGATTCATAACAATTCAGGAACTAAGGGGGGTGGGGAGACCCAATTCAAATTACAAAAGTTCACTTTTTATTCAAAACCTCAGCTTGTGTCTTGGACACATTCCTTGGCTGCCAATAAATTCCACAGTTCCTTTTCTTTCTTAAAATATTTTTTAAAAAGCTAGGTTTGTCATGGTATGGGGTGGGGGTAGGGGAAGCTAAGTGTTGATGCGATTCCTCCAGCTTGCTAATTAGAGTGCTCAACTTCACCTAAAAAAAAATTTGGCCACCACTTGTAAGTGCATTTCCACCATCTCTGAGTTGCCTTTTAAAGTTTTATGTCTTCCTATGCTAGTTTCATGGACTCAGTTTTAATTCTTGCAGAACATATATTTTAATGATACACAGTTTTTAAGAAGCCAAGATTATATCAAAACTTATTATAGAACCACAGAATAAACTGGTTTGGAACCAGAAAAGTTAAAAAAAAAAAAGAGAGAACAGCTAGAGGTACATAGACACAGGACAATTAATAATTTGGAAAAAAAATGACTTACTTTGTCCATTTTGCTAATTTTCTCCCAATCTCTTAAATGCACTTTTAGCAATATTTTTTTCAAAAATTTACCAAAAGAAAAAAAGACTCATTTTCTTTTTATACAAAAATGATAAGTAGCAAGTTGTTCTGCCCAACACAGGAGTTGTTTTCTTTTTCTTAATGCATTCTGTAAAAGTTCATTTGGCAGTCTCTTTCTCTCTCTCTCTCTCTCTCTCTTTTGAAATTCACAGTCCATTAAATTCTTCCCCTCTCTTCTTTTAGCAAACTTGTAACATCCTTTCTTAACAGAAGGAAATTAAGCAAACAAAACCAGTCTTTTGCCTTTTCTTTTTTCTGTTTCACTCCCCCTTATTTTGATTTATTTATTTATTGAATTGCCATATATGGCCAGTTAAAACTGCTGCCGGACAGTAACATATCCCGGATGAGGGTTTCGATGGGGGTTTTACCTACCAAACGGACGAAAAACAACTGCTCTATGACTGAGGAAGAGACCGTGCGAAGGGAAGGGAGACGAAGCAAAAGCTTTCCGAACCGTGTTGGCTGGTTGGGGTACTGGCTCCTAACGTACTCTTCCAAAGCACACTGGGACTTTTCCTGCAAGCTTTCCACATGGGCTACATCAGACAGACCACAGGCATCTGGAAGAAAGTTAAAAAAAAAAGTGGGAAAAGGAGGGAGAGAGAATTCATCAGATTAAGAGGTTTGAAATGGGTCACCTGAGGTGTGCCTACAGTGCTCTGTCAAACTGGAGGAGATGCTTATACACAGGAAACTTCAAGGGGGAGGAGGGAGGTGACAGAGCTTGAGATGGTCCTGGAGTGTTTACTTTAAAATAAAACACGCTTGGGTGATGCAGGCTTTCGTTGCCCCAGTCCTCAGGTTGGGTCACTGGGAGGCCCAAGATAGAGTGTATTGGTGCAAACTACCAAGACAAACAGAATCCAACCATCAATATTTCTTCCCCCATCCTCTGAATTTGCCTTATTATATAGTGTGCATGGGAATTGGGGGGGGGGTGGTGCGGTGTGACAACCTGGCCCAGCTTTCAGTAATGGCGTCCAAGACCCTGCCTCAGATTCTCCCCAAAGAGGGCGACTCATTTTTCTCCAGTCTTTGAAACTGATTTAAGTGGCCCTTTAAAACTGATCTTGTCAGTTTAGCCTATTGAAGGGCAGCCATGCAAACTGTGATCTCTCTGTTCATTTGAGCTGTTTCTTTCCCCTCCTTTTCTTCTCTCTCCCTTTTCTCCCACCCCCCTTTATTTTTTTTAAGCTCAGGTCTCTCCAAGAAGCATCCCCCCTCCCAGTTATCTTCAGGAAAACACTTTTCTTTCTTTCTTTCTTTCTTTCTTTCTTTCTTTCTTTCTTTCTTTCTATTTTTTTTCTGATACGTGAAATTACAATAAGTGCCTTTGAAATGAGAGGCTTCTTGCTGAAGGCAGTTCAGGTTGTGACCTGACCTTTCAGGGCTCCCAAGACAAGACTGGGGTTAAGACATGCATATTGTGAATCATTAAAACAGATATTCAAAAAACAGTCACCACCACCAGAACACACATGCAACCTCCTCCACTGTGTTCAGGACTTCATGTGTCTACAGAATGCCTAGGTGTCTGTGGCCAGGAATGAAAGATCTGTTTGTCTAGGGCTCCTTGCCTCCTGGTTGGAACTGTGTGTCTCCCTCTGAATCAGATAACAGAGACCTTTATCTCTTTGTGAGGCCATCTGCATTCTCCACACAGGCCTCCACATCTTGCAAACAGTAATAAATTAAACTGTTTCGTCAGTGCCAGGCATTTCTTCCCTTGAAAGACCAAGGGGAAAGGGGAAGAATTAATAATGATATCAAGAAATTAACAGCCACCTCCATCATCTGAGAACATGGCTATCAGGTTATTAGAAGGGGATGAAGGTGGCTAAGGGACAGGACTAGCCTGCCACTACATTTGTGTCAAGCAAACACTTCAGATAGGACAGGCTCATGAGAAGAATAAACCAGATTCAACCCTCTGCATACAGCTCTGGCCTGGCCAGAGTGGTGCCCTCTGATTGATTATCTGAGGACTTTGGACAGTAGGGTTTGGGGTGACCTAGTGTGTGTGTGTGTGTGTGTGTGTGTGTGTGTGTGTGTGTGTGTTTGAGAATGAATCTGCAGGACACTCAGCTAATGATTTGGTTCCCAGATTTCTTTAAACAATAAAGAGACTGTGGTCCTCCTGTCACAGTACCATAAACTCCCAGACTCTTCCAGTTTTCTGTCTATAATGTTAAAGATCTGGAGGGAGTGACTAGGTTCCAGGTCTTGCCAATGTCAAATGTGTGTTATTCTTAGTCAGAGACCTCTTTCGCTTCTCAGTCATGACAAAGGAATCAACTGAGAACTTAGAATGGTGGGGGTGATTTCCACCCACCTGGGCTATGGCTGAACTGAGACTGGAGGAAGCCAAAAGGCTCAGGTGTGGCCCGAAATGGAAAGCCAGACACTTTTCAAACATCATTTAGCCTCAAGAGTTAATGAATATCAGATCTGTTACTCACACAGGTTAAACTACATGCAAACTAATTAGATTTCCTAATGCAGTCAATGATGGTTTTATATCTCCAGCATCATTCAGATCCAGCCCAAGTTGGCACACACTTTGGGTTGCTTCAAAACTGCCTCAAGTGTTTGCCTGAACAGGGGAAGCCAGAGGCCAGCCTTCAGCCCCCTGCAGACATTTTGGAATTATGGTAGTCCTTTAGCCCCCCCTGTCCCATTCTGACAGCACCCCCTCCCCTTTCCTGAAGGTCTGCATTATTTTTAATGAGAATGTGATTTTGAAAATTGCTGCTCTCAGATTGGAGGTGCCTGGAGCCCCAACTCCTACTGAGTTCACAGGCAAACTTTCTCCCTGCAGGGACAAAGTTTCTCCTACAGAGATGATGCCAGGGCTGCAATGTGCCCAGGGCCATCTCCTTGAGGTTCCAGCCAGGGTGGCAAATAAATAAATAAATAAATAAATAAATAAATAAATCCCAGAGCTTGAGGAGATTCCCTGGGGGCTAACTAGGCCCAGAGGGCCTGGACTTAGGGAGGAGCAACAGAGTACATTCTAGGTTGGCTATTGCATGAAAGGGGTCTGAAAGGCCCTAAGTATGTATGTATGTATGTATGTATGTATGTATGACTCCATACATAAGGATGTATGAGGCATCCTTCTGCATCCTAGGACAAGTCTGCAGCTATATCATGTTCCTACCTCAAAATGTACTATACAGTTTGGCCTTTTAAGGGGAAGTTGGGCTGGCCATTTTTCAAAGGCCCTAACTCTGTCCTGGGAGTTCTTGGGTACCTGAGAACAGGTCTCCTTCCTACCTGAGGTGAACAGGACTATGGCCTTGAGGCAGCTGTACTCGGCGGAGTCGACATGCAGTGCCTTGAGCTTCTCCACTTGCTCTTGGAAGATCCGTATGTGGTCCATAAAGGCGACCACCCGGTCGGCTGACATGGGTGAAGCGTGCAGGCCAGCAGCGGCAAGGAGCGGGGCGACATGGAGGGGCATGGAGCACTGTGCCGCATTCAACACGAACAGCTCGCTCCAGGTGAGGCGAAGGAGGGCCACCTGGTCCGTGATCTGCAGGTCAGGGAAGAAGGGGATGTTCCGGGCCCACTCAACGGCGCTGAAGAGCATCCGTGCGGCCAGTTCGCAAATGTTCTCGATGCCCATGATGTTGTTAGGCTGCATGCACTGACTGCCGAAGCGCGACGTGGGGTAGGGCTCCGCACGCAGCAGCAGGGAAATATATCCGGACAGGTACGAGTGGCAGTTGAGGGGGTCCCCGTTGGTCAGCGCAAACTGCCCGTGGGTAGGCTGGGTGGGCGGCATCCTGCCCCTCTGTACAGCTGTAGGAGGAAAGGAGACACTCCACAGTTAATGATCAGCCTTGGTCCCACATCCTTTTACAAGACACCAACCTGTCCCAGGCCCTAGAACAGCACCAAGAAACAGGCAGGCCTGCTGCAGTCAGACCCAAGAGTTTGTTACCGGGCCCGCAACCACTCCTCACAAATCACCTCCCAGGCCAGCTCTGATCGCCAGAAGTCAACACTTGCCTGCAAGGCCCATCTAGGGTTGGTCCGCCGAGGACCCAGAATTGGTCACTTTGAATAGGGTCCCTGGAGCTGTAAGCGGGATGTAGCATATTCTGAGGGTACCTATCATTTCTTTCTTTTTTTTAAACTGCTAAACAGCTGATATTTCTTATTGATTGGAGAAGGAACGAGAGGGGAGCGTAGGGGGAGGGTGAGACGATTTTTCACAAGACATCAAGGTTTACTCCAGATGGCCTGTGGCCACCCCTGAACGACTGTCTCCAAACCTCATAACCTCAACCCCAGCCCAGGAGGGAAACCCCGGCGAGAGACAGAGTCTAGGTCTGGCGTCTTTGCCTGATCCGTGAGCTCAGCTCGGAGGAGGAGAGACAAGGGAGAAGAGGGCGGAGAGAGAAAGAGAGAGGCCGGCAGAGAAGAGAGGAAGCCGGAGAGAGGCTGGGAGCAGGCGTGGGGCTCTGGCGAAGCCCAGACAAGGCCTGTGACGACCAGAGAAAGCCAGCGAGGCTCAGGCTCCCGCTGTTATCTGACTCAGGACCGGGAGAGTAGCTCTCGCAGAAACACAAAGAAACCCCGGCGTTGGCTCGCTCCAACCCGGAGCCCGCGCCCGGCGCGAAGCGCGCCATTGGTAGAGCACTGTTCCCGGCTCTGGGATAATTTTATATCACAAAGACCCAACTGACGCAGAGGGAAAGCAGCGGCTCAAGGCCCCTTGCCCACACTTTCCTACTCCCTACAGTGCTCTCAACGTTTCAAAAGTGAAAGGAAAAAAAAGAAAACAAGAGGTATTTTTTTAAGCAGAATGTTAATCCACGGAGGGGTCACATGAGCTCTGCCCAGGCGGCAGCGTTAATACGGCGAAGTGCATAAAATTGCCATTTGTAATTTGAACCTCCTGTACAAAAGTACAATCTCAGGTTGTTTTTTTTTTTTTTTTGAGAAGGTGGGGGTTGGGGAAAGGGGTAAGGAGGAGGGACATATGTTGAACATGCAGGAAAAACAAGGAAAGAGAGAAAGAGGTGGGGGGGGGACTTTAAAACAACAACA
The DNA here is from genome assembly GCF_004785775.1 of Grammomys surdaster. Classification (NCBI taxonomy): domain Eukaryota; kingdom Metazoa; phylum Chordata; class Mammalia; order Rodentia; family Muridae; genus Grammomys; species Grammomys surdaster. The sequence goes on along the minus strand of NW_021604712.1, from coordinate 5,125,374 downwards.
ACCAACAACCCATTCCTTGCAAAAAGGTGAACTCGAATGAACTCTCAATCAATGCAAAGGCAAGGAAAAGCAGTCCGAAGAGAGAGGGAGAGAAAGGGAGAGGGAGAAAGAGTGGAGAAGGAAAGTCTGCTAAAGCATGTGGGCTGTAGTGGGGGGTGGGGGCTGATCTGGGTTGCAGTGCAGACCCCCGCTCCTAGTACCAAATTCCCTCCGACTGCAACTCGGAGAGAGCTGGGGCTTCTGTGTCCTTACCCAGAGCAGGCTAGCCAAACGCACCCAGGGCCCCCGGGACCGCGGGCGAAGGGGGAAGAAATGAGAGGCCGATACCTTCCCGTCTCATGCCCACTTTGAGGCACTTTTTGAGGCGGCAGTACTGGCACTGGTTGCGGTGGTGCTGGTCGATGGGACAGTTCCGGTTGGCGCGGCACGTGTAGCTCAGGTTCCTCCGCACGCTGCGCTTGAAGAAGCTCTTGCAGCCCTCGCACGTGAACTGGCCGTAGTGCTTGCCGCTCGACTTGTCCCCGCACACCACGCACTCGATGTGCTGCTGCTGCTGCTGCTTGTCGCTGCCCGGGCCACCAGGGCCGCCCTGGCCGCCAGCCGCTGTCTGGGCCGGCGTGCTGGCCGGGCCCCCTTGGCCCGGCGTCTGTGGCGTGTGCGGGGCGCCAGGCGGCGGGCCCGGCACGGGCGGCGCCTGCGAGGCCTGGCTGCCCTGAGAGCCGGGCACCTCGTCCTGGGGGTCGCGCCACGTGCTGACTACCATTGCCATATCTATGGGGGCCGCGTCCGGACTTCTGCTCCCCTGGCTGCGGGCGGCGGCGGGGTGGCGGCGGCTCCCGGGTCTCGGGCTCCGGCGCGCCGCCTTTTGTGTGTGCGAGGGTGCGAGAGGGCGCGGGAGGGCGCCCCGGGTGGCTCAGGGCTAGTTGATTTGAGGTTGATTAGTTTTTCCTTTTTTGTATTTTGTTTTTGCTTTTGCAAAGTTTTGTCGATTGCTTGTCTGGCCCGGTGTGTTTGTTTTGTTTGTTTCCCTCGGCTCAGCTTTGTTGGTTTCAGGGGGCTTTCCGTCAAGAGGGGAGGGCAAGGGGACAGAGGAAAGAGAGTGGGAGCAGTACGTGGAGAGAGGGAGGGGAGGGAGAGCTGCAAGTCGATTGTCTGGCTTCAAGACAGAAGTAGGAGGCAAAAAAAAAAAAAAATCTCTCTAAAGATCTCGCTCGCTCTCACTCTCCCTCCCTCTCTCCCTCTCTCGTTCACTCTCTCGCTCTCAGATCTAGTGTGCAGCGGAGGAGTTGGAGGAGAAGGAGGAGGAGGAAGAGGAGGAGGAGGAGGAAGAGGAGAAGGAGAGGCGACTGTCCGGGGGCCAAGTCCAGGGCAGCCCACAGTCAGCCATTCAGGAAAGCCATCGAAATCAGGAGGACTGGGAGAGCGGAGGCGCCGGGCGCGGGCGCGCCCTGGGAGCCAGGCAGGCCGGGGCGGAGGCCGGCGGCCCGCGGAGTGGCCGGAGCTCTTCCCGGGTCCGGGGGAATCAGCATGAAAGTGGTCCGCGTCCGGCGCTGCGCGGCGTCGTCCTGGCGCTGGGCCGCCGCTGCCTCCTGCCCCGGGCGCCTGGCGCGCGCCGCGCTCGCTCCGGACGCCGCCGCCGCTCTCGGAGGCCGCTCGCT
>NW_021604712.1:5110417-5123316 GCF_004785775.1 Grammomys surdaster | reverse complement strand
CTGCTGCTGCTGCTGCTGCTGCTGCTGCTGCTGCTGCCGCCGCCGCCTCACACACATAGGGAAAGAGTCAACTCGCCGGCGGCGGGGGAGAGATGATAAGAGAGAAAGGAGGGCAGATCAGCACCTAGAAGCGCATCCTTCGTGCGCAGAGGGGGGAGAAACGGAGAGAAAGAATGAAAGAGGGAAGAGCAGCGCGGCACCCGGAGAAAGGAGGCAACTCCGGCAGAGGAGGAGGAGGAGGAGAAGAAAACACACACGCGCGCACGCACGCACACACCGCGGAGAGAAAAGAGCAGAATCAAAGTGATCAAATATGCTAAAAAGGGGGGCGCGGGAGGGAATGCGATTTATAGGCGCCGGGGCTGGCAGAAGTGGCTTCTCCGCGATCAGCTCACTGAGCTCTCTATATAGTGAACTTTGACACGACTGCTGCAACTTAGCGCACGTTGCCATGGCGACGGCGCGCCTTATAAGGCAGCCGCCGGGGTTGGCCTGGCCCGGCGCGCGCGCGCCGCCCCCTCGTCGTCATTGGCCGGAGCGCGGCGGCCCCGCCATGGCGGCAGCGGGAGCAGCCCGGTCCTAGCGCGAGCGGCGTCGCGACTGCTGCGCCGGGCGCGCGGGGACGGAGGGGGGCGGGGACGGGTGGCCGCACCGCCCGGGCCACAGAGAGGGGGATGGGCCCGGGCGGGCCCCGGAGCGCGGACCCCGGCCACCCCGCACCCGCACCCGAGGTTTCCGCCCTGGCGGCCAGACTAGCGCTCGGCGCACGCTACGCCTCTTAAAGGCTCCGCGAGGGGTTGAGGATGGAGCCAAAGACTTAGTCTCTCGCAACTTGGCGATGCCTCTAAATGCGCGGCTCGCGGTCCACCCGGGACTCTCGGCGCATTATGTAGAGCCCACGATGCCAAAGACTGAATAATGCTCTCCCCTTCTTTGTAGAGGGGTACAGAGCGGAGGTGGCAAGGTGCCGGGTTTTGGGGCTTGCAAACGAAAGATTTGGCTAGATGCGAGTGGTGGCAAATCCTTTGCTTAATGAACTTTCATCACTTGCTCGGTTTAGTAGATCCTGTTTGTTTGTTTGTTTGTTTGTTTGTTTATAGGAAAAGAGACCATTCGATATCTGCCTTTTTCTTTGGAGGGTTAATATTTTATAGATTTGTGGCCTGACACTTTTATTGCTCAAATGAAGCATCTCGGATGCTGAGAAACACCAGTAGACTTCACCTCATTGTTATGACACAATTAAAATAAATTCCTCTCAACTTTATCCTCTCTTATTGGTTTTAGCTAACTGGCCAGCCAGTGACCTGTCACACCCGGTCATGAAAAGAGGGAGAAAGACCTTTCTGTTGCTGATGGACAGGCGGAGGCAGCCGCTCAGCCTCGCCTGTGCACACCCTCTGTACACACATGTAAACGTACATGTATCAGATACACATTTGTCAATGTACACAGACAAAGACGTCCAAGACGACGCTTCTAGGTCATAGAACAGTTGAATATGGACTTCATTGTTTAAATTCTCTTTAAATACCCATATAGTCATTAAAACACCTAGAGAGCCTACTCCAAATTGGCAATAATACCAGCAAGAGCCACAAACACGCCACTGTAGGAAAAAACAACACCCACTGTCCATGTCATTCTTCTCAAGATGCCCAAACCATTGATAATGATGTGTCTTTGACTCTGTGCCTCAGTTTTAACCATAAAGTATAGAGAACCAACCTCCAAGACATATTATATTCCACTGACTAAACTTGCTGCTTGATTGTGAGTTAGCTGATTCTGAGAATTCCATAATTGTATGAGAAATTTGCTTTTTAATAGGGAATACTTTTAAGCAAAAACTAAATCCATAAGTCAAACAGGTTTACCAACAATTAAATTATGTATTTTTTTTTACATAAAAAGATGGTGAGCTACAAGGGGGAGGAAGAGGACACTAGAAGAGTAAATCAACGACCTAAGAAAGCATCCTTGGTAGTATAGAAATTTGGCAGTATGATGTTACTTTAATAAAATGAACTGAACATGTAATTGTCATGAGAAAAGCACGCTTTCGGGCAGTTCCTTCTGCATATACAGGCAGAGTGTGAGCTAAAGAGGGCATGAAGACACCGGTAGGCAAAGGCTGACATTTCGGCAAAGGAAAAGAAAAAACAATCTATTTAAGCTTCACCCTGAAATCTTTCTTAGCATTCTCTTTCTCTACAGAAATCACATATTCCTCTAAAGCGGCAGGTGCTGTGATTATTTGAATGTTTTAAGAAATAACAAGCTATAGCAGGTACTAGCCTATCATAAACCTGGTGTGGCCACAGAGTAAAGCCAGGCTAAGCATTTCTGGTTGATTAGAAGCACCATATAACTTTCTTCTACAGAGAACAAGAAAGAAAGATAGAAAATAAATCATTTAAGAGAAGTCTGGGGCTTTTTTTTTTTTAAAAAAAAAAAACTTCTCTGATTTAAGGAATTATTTGATGTTGCAAATGTCAGATTAGAGGCAAGCTCAGCACATAGTGAGACTGAGGTTGACACAGGAAATCTAATAGGTATCTCCATATCCACTTAATAGATGAGCATAATTGAATATGGAGAAATGTTAATTTTGCTTCTCTAGTGCAGCCATTTTCGTGGTAAGATTACTTTTTTACACAAATAGACACACACGAAGAGATGATTTTTTGAGAAGCTTCATGTATTTGTGTATGTTATTCATTTTTTGAGCTAAAGAAAGTATAGCCTTCAAATTTCATATATATATATATATATACATATATATATATATATATATGAATTGTAGAATTACAGCCAGCTAGACACATAGCTACATAACTACCACCGAATCAGAGGTGCTTCACTTTGTATTTTAGGACTCATTTAGCAATAGAAATGCTGTTTAGAAAGGGTAGAAAAAAATCACCATATGAATTGTAGTTAATTTTACTGAGAGGATGAAGAGACCGGACAGCCTAATTGGGAGTGGGGAGGAGCAAAAATATTTTTAAATGTCCTTCTTAAAGATGCTCAGCTGTCTTAACTCTAAGATTTAAAAGTCCTAAGACTAAATGATACAAATCTATATATTATTATTATTTTTAAAAACTCAGCCAAGCCCTGTACTGCAAATGTAAATTTATTTTAATGAGAATGGTGGCAAGCTTTATTTGACTGGACAAGTTAGGGAAATACATTTGTCTTAATCTGAAAAAAAAGAATCCTCAACTCTCAGGAATATGGTTTCCTTGCAGAAAGTGGTTGGCTGGTCTGTAATTCTTTACAGATTAAATCACAATATGAATACAGACCCCAGCCATGCCGAGTTTAACTCAGAGCTCAGTAGAATCCAGGATCCATTGAATTTCTCCTTTCCCTCAATCTAGTCGTGTGTGTTTTTCTCTTCCACCACACTGGAGCTCCGTGAATAGGGAAGGGGCTTCCATTGTGTCCCTCTGAACTTCCAAGTCAATGCAATTTTTAACCACTGGCTTGTGGTACTTTGAAAATCACCAGGGGCTGTCAGAGTTGGGTCCTCTGAAAAATTTACAGTGCTAAATCAGAGCATATGCTGGGAGGGAAAAAATTGCTTAAGATTGGAGTAAGTACAGTATCTGTCTGCCCCCTAGTGTAAGAGTCCTCGCTGCCTAAAATCCAACTTTAAAAGAAAAGGAGCCCTTAAAGGGAAACGACTTGGGGCTCACGTAGGCATAGGAGAATGAAACTTCTGTACATTTTAATCTGAATAATTCTTCAGGATTGAAAATTATTTGGCTGTGGCTTGGTTGGACTGCTCTGAGATCTCGCTGCCTCTACGTTTGGAGTCTCTAGTGAAGAGGTGATTTTTTTTTTTTTGAACTGGGTTTATGTGCGTCCCCCTCACCCCTCCTCTCTTTTTCTTTCTGCCTCTGTCGTCTCTCTCGCTGGCTTTTTTTTTTTTTTTTAAATGAGGAACCGTTCCATGAACATTTTTCACAGAGCACAGAATTGCTTCTAAAGTCAGCCCGGCGCGGTTGCAATAGACAGCAAAAAGGTAAACGTTTGCCTGAAATCCGCACGCCAGCTCCACCACCCCGCCCGATGGTGAGTACCCTTCTCCTTGCGATTCTCCTAGCTTAACCGAGCGCTCTCCTTCCGGAACCGCGGCCGAGGGCGCCAGGCAAGGCTTTGGTCCCTGCCCGCCTGCCTGCTTGCTTGCCTGCCTGTCAGCTGCACAAGGTTGCAAAATGAAGCGCAGAGGCAAATCGAACAGGAAATTCTGATACCCAAAGCCAACCTAGCAGCCCCTTCGCTAGCAAACCCAATCTGCTGCTTGGAAAACCAGGCATATAGGATTGGTTTTCAGTCAGTTCTATGGAAGGAAATGAGTTTGAGAAGACAGGAGGAGGAGATGAGAGGCAACCGCAGTCTTTATGCTTCGGTTTAATCATATTTTGGCAGCTTCGCAATTGTATCCCCCTCTTCCACCTCTGCTACCACATACATGTAATAAAATATGGCAACGCACTGAATTGACTGCCCCCAGCCCCCCCCAGACCCCTTCAACCACAGTCCGAGGCATGGCATACACGTTAGCAAAGCGATTTTCTGAAAAGCCCCAAGTCATCCCCAACCCCACACAGCACAAGGAGAAAAGTGAGAAAGAAGAGAAAGAGAAAAAAATACAGTAAGCAAACATACCAAAACCATATTTGCCTTGTTCAAGGTCCCAAACCGCTTGCATCTTTCTTCTAAACTGGAATAACTCTCCTTTAGTTTGGCGGGTGAAATAAACGCTTTGTTGGCCCCCTGAAAAGATGTGTCTTTTGATAATTAAAGAGACTCTCCTCCTCGGTGTTTATCTAAGCGATTGTGCAAACTGATAAAAAAAAAAAGTAGGCATTAGTCTGCAGGGAAAAAGAAAGGTGAAAGGAGAGATCCTCCACCTCAAGGAAGTGCTTCCCTGTGTACCAGGCGCTCTCAGCCGTTGGAAAAGCCTGCACACTAACTTTAGAGAGAGAGACGGCTTCAGGGAGCTTTGTACATAGCTGCTGAGGAATGCAAGCCTCGCCTTTAAGAAAAAAAACCCCAAACCGTAGGTAGGAGATGTCTGGAGTGATCCTTGTCTCTCATCTGATGCCTTAGAAGGAAGAGTGCGTTGTTACACCTTGTTTGGGGCTGGAAAGAGGAGACTTTAAAAACACCCTTCCAATTGAAAAAAAAAAAAAATCTCCCAACTTAATGAGTTTAGTCGGAGGCTGGAGCAACCCGGCTCAGCCTTAGCAGAAAACCGAAAACAACTATAGGCAATATTGCAAAGCAGGACAACCGGAGGCACAGCCAAATTCCACTGTTTGGGGTCGAGAGGGATGGAGGCTAATCCTAAAGCAAGTTGGGGGGGAAACAGAGGTGGGAGAGGAGGGGTTGGGGGAGCTGCAGCCTAAGACTGGCTGACAGGGTCCTCTCACCCTGGATCAAAGATAGAACTTGAAACAGGAGGCCAACATTTTTTCCTAGGAATCAGTTGGAATCCTCATTTTCTACTTTTAACTGAAGTCCCCCCCCCCAATGATTTTTCCCTCTCCCCTGTGGATTAGTGCCTCCCTCCCCCTTTCTACTGTCCATTCTAGAACTTTCCTGAAGAGGAAATCTATTTCTTTTGGGGGGAGGGGTTCCCCATTTCATGCCTTCAAATAATGAATACTTAATTCATCCCCTCCCTTTATCAATCTCCCCAAACGAATAAAAGAAGCAGAGATACAATAACTGGCAAAAAATTGAGAAGAGACTGAGCTGTCTCTTGCAATTTAGTACAGTTTTAACTAATGGATTTTTGTTGTTGTTGCTTTGTTTTGTTTTAAGAGGAGAGTAATGGGAAAACATGGATTTTTATTTTAGGAAACTGTTATGGTAAGATGTATGTCAGACTTGACAAATGGAACTAACGCTCTTCACTGCTTCTTGTCCTTGTCTTAAACAGGAATTAAGTTAAACACAGTGCTGAATGTTAATTACATGTTTACTGGCTAATGAAAATTACAAATGGTTTTGCCACCTCAAACAATGATGAAACTCTGAAGACACTGTAATTATATACTTTGAGGGAAATAACTCAGAATATTGATCATAAGAAGTGTAAATCTTTTTTTAACTGTTCATTAATACCATAAATACGGGCTACAGAAGTTTTTCCTTGCGGTTTGTCTCATCAGTTACAATGAGTGGATGGCTGGTGGGACTCCTCCGGAGAGGAGGTGAACTCTGTTTCTTAGAAGAAGGCCACGTGTGTAATTCAGTAATGCTCCCTCCCTTCTGCCCCGCCCCCTTCATCCTAGTTGAAGGTCGAGGGATCTCCAACAGGGAGGCCCGGCTCTGGGCAGGTGAAGGTGATCTCAGTCTCGGCCTCTCTCCTCCCCTTCTCTGGCCCTCTCTTCTCTCCCGCCTCCTTTTCTTTTCATGCCAGGTCTGATCGATGACCACCTTCCCCAGCCTGGGCGCCTGGGATAACCTAATGAAAGACCAATTAGACCTGGCAACTCATCGCCACCCAGAGATGTGGTCCTGTTCATTTCAGCTCCCTCCTTCAGAGGTGGCTAGGGCAGTCATTGCCAGAGAAGAAAGGGGGTGGGGGACGATAGGGATGGAGGTGGCTATTGGATAAGGTGGCTCAGGCGCTGAACCAGAACTGGGCTTTGGAGTAATTATTTTGTGGTCATTTTCTTTCAACTTTGGCCATATTTAGAACACTGGTTGCCATTCCAATCTTGAGGGTCAAAGGTGAGAGATGCACTAACCCTAAAAAGCAGGCCCGCCCAGACCGAAAGGCCACATCATCGGGCAGTAGCATGGGGTTGGGGTGAGGGATGGTGAAATTGCATGGCTCCTCCGGGGTGGGGCCGGGGTGGGGGGCTGAAACCTGCATGCGGGAGTCCATCACCAAGTGCAGGTTTAAAGTGAAATATTGAAGATTTAAAAAGAAGTGGTCAAGGCTTGTGGGACTGGAGTCCTCCTTTTCCCTGTGAATTCCCAAGGCTCTGGTCTTTGTCTTAGAAGGAATGGAGTTTCTGAATGGTGTGAAAAGGACAGAGAGGGTCGCTTCCAATCGATTTTACTTGTCCTTTCTGCCTTTTCGGATCAACGCCCTTCAATGGACACAGAGGTGCTCTTTCAACCAAAAACTTGTGCTACATTTTCTGCCTGTATTGGTGCTAAATACAATAAGCATCGGGCAGATTTTCTTCTCTTTGCTCTCCAAAGCAAAAAAAAAAAAAAAAAAAAAAAAAAAAAAAAAATCATCCAACCAAAAAACCCCCACCCTAATTAAATTGTTTTATATGGACAGTCAAGACAGAGCAATTAAGTATGCATTAGTATAAAGATAGACTCTGCAGATATGGCGTTTTAGAAAGCCATGGTCATGACAACGGCGAGGGTATTAGGATATGGGAAGGGGTGCGTAGACACAGGCGGGTGACATTTTCTGTGGGCCCCAGGGGAATTGCAAAGGTCTAGACCTCAGGTGAGGGGGAAACAGGTCAGCTAACAACAGGTGGGTAGCAGCAGTTGAAGACTCGCAGACCCCAAGAAGAGCCCCCCCCAAGGAATGGCTGGATAGTCCTCACTGACTACAACCAACTCTGGTAATTTAGCAGTCCCAGGTGATGAGAATCGCAGGACAAGGTGAAGACGTGCAGTGACCTACTCCGCATCGAACCCACTTCCTGGGGTCCCCCGGTCAAGGTGGGGCTATGTAATCAAGAAGTTGTGTGAGCACGCCCTGGGTAAGCGCTGCCACTGTAGCCACCTAGACCCCAGCCCTCTAGCTGCCAAGAGCAGGCCCCCCTCTCTCAACACTTCATAGCTAAGCTCCTTTTTGCTTCTAAGGAAAGGGGCATCTGGTGGAGAAGAATGTAAAGTTCCCACCCGACGACCTGCGATCCGACTGGCAGCAGGGACAAGATGCTAGAGGAGCAGAAAGAGTGGGGTTTGGGGGGTCGCAGAAGGAGTGCCGAGGAAGCAGATCTCTAACTACCGCTGCAGCTCTGAGCTCCCCCACTTCTTTTCGGCTTTAGGAGGCGTGGGCGGGCAAGGAGCTTCGTGCCCCGAAGGAGACGACCCTCAAAGCAGGGGCTGGGGCCTCCCTGCGTGGCTACACGGAGGACTCTGATAGGTGGTCCTGGGCCACAGGGTTGCTAGAGCGTCTCACGAGCTCCGGAAAGGGCTCTCGGGGTGCACCGCGAACCCTAGGGAAGGAATGGGGGAGGTGTGGAGGAGACAGTGGTAACGTGGGGAAGTGACTGAATGTCAAAAGTAAAAAGGTTGAAAAGGCAATTTTCCTGGCGCGCTTGGGCCCCCCCCCTACTTCTCCCCTCCCTGGGCCTCCCGCCCGGGCTGTAAATCTGCGGCCGGTGGCCAGGACACTAGAAGTCCTCTCGGCGGACCCGAAGCGGCCCCGCCCGCAGAGCGCACACCTCCCGGTGGGCCCCGCATCGATCCGAAGCCTAGCTGAGGATGTCACCGCACTAAATATTTACTGATCACACACAAATAGCCAGAGCTCGAACGATTTTCCTCTGTGAGGAGAGCGCAGAGAGCAGGGTAAATCATTTTATTAGTGTGGATAAAGCCCAGAGCACACTCCGGGCTGGAGTGTTTTTAAGATGTGTCTTCAACGGGATGAAAAGAGTTAGGGAAATCGATACGGAGTGATTAGAAGCCCCCGGGGTGACGAAGGGGGACCTGACTTGCCAGGATTTGGCGGGGCCGAGAGGGAGGAAGCCAGCTCAGAGAGGGGACCGCCCGACCATTGCTAGGGAGCTCAAGCGCAGGCCTCGGTCCCTCTGCCCTCGACGGAAAAGGTGGCAGCGCAGTCAGAGATAGGACTCTGCCGCCTGGCTTCGCAAATAGGGCTGAGCCGGTCGCCGCGGGCCGAAGGCTTGGGAGCCATCCGCTGCACACCGGAGTGGAATGGCCAGGTGGTCATCGGAGTTGATGGCTTGCGCGAAGCGAGGACAAGGGCATGTAGTCTGGCCAGGCAGCCTAGGTAGCCAGGGTGTGGCCCCAATGGATTGCTTTCTTCCCTTGCCGTTTTGGAGACTCCTTTTAGGAGTCCAGGCGTTTCCAACTTTCTTCTTGATCAATCTCCATCTTTCGTCTTATTTAGTATCTCTAAAGGGGACCCAGTAGCCCAGCTCCATCAACGGCTTGGCTTTCCCTGCTATCCACCCAATGTCCAGGGCTGCCACCGGGTGGCGAGACAACTAACCCCCCACCCCGAATCTGCAGATCAGTGGGTTCCAGGTTCGTGGCTCAGCTCCCACGCAGGTAGAACGAAGTCTAAGGCCAAGGATTGAGGCAGGGGTACCAAAGGAAGCCGGAGGACTGTGGGATTTTCTTCTCGGCCAGAGGGAAATCAGCTTTAGCAGGATCAGGCCCCACCCTAGCCAGTGGAGACCTGTCTAGGACCCAAAGATTAGATGCTGGGAGCTAAAGTGCAGTTCACAGGGCATTGGGTAAAATTTACTGGAAAAGTGTAAAAAAAAACCTCCGCAAAGCCAAGCAGCAATGTTCTGGCTCGAAAATAGCTTTTCACTCTGAAGCACGAGTCTCGCTGGTGTGAACAAACCTAAAGATTTGAAACAGCTGTAAACAACCTAGTAGGCTCTAATTTCTTGGAGGTGGAGGGTTAGGGCACAAGGTGAGAAAAGAGAACAAGTCTTTGCCTTTTTCCTGCTTCTGATCTTCAAAGGGGGCAAAATCTCTCAAAAGAAACGGATAGCTGCCTACTGTGTGTATGCGTGCACACGTTTTTATGCGCATCTGTGCCAAAGGTTTACCTTCCCATTGCTCAATTTTCTTAGCAGCTTGGGCTGTTAAATTCAGACTACCCTGCGTGTCCTTCGGTGCAACAGGAAACATAGCTGAAGACCCAATAAACCGTTTTCCAGAAGGGGGATTTTTTTTTAAAAAAAAAAGAAAAATATGAATCCCAGTGGATTAGAACAGTGTGTTCAGGTGTGAGGGGATCAGCCTCCTGCTCCTTCCTTAGTCATCCTCCCATTCTAGCGCTGGGAGCTAGCACCACCGCTGACCTGGAGGAGTGTCCGCTTAGACTCCATTAACCCTTCTTGGTCTTGGCTACAGAGTGAAGTTTAACTACACTAAACTTCCCAAAATTGATTTAAGAAGAGATGAAAGGAAGGATATGGAAGAAGAGGAGGAGGAGGAGGAGGAGGAGGAGGAGGAGGAGGAGGAAGAGGAGGAGGAGGAGGAGGAGGAGAGAGAAGAAGAGGAGGAGGAGGGAGAAGAAGAGGAGGAGGAGGGAGAAGAAGAGGAGGAGGAGGGGGGGGAGGAGAAATGGAAACAGCCAGGGAGGGAAAGAGAGAAAAGAAGTGAGAACAAATGCACTTCAGCTGTAAGGGTTTGAGAGCACGTTCCCCTTCACTTACGCCCCAGCATCTTCACTCCAACCCCCTGCAAGCAGGGGTTTCTATTCAAAGACAGCAGACTCATCTATCAAGGCATACTCCAGGAAGTTGGACTTTGGGGAATAAGAAAATAGGATGGAGTAAATTCCCCCTCCCCTGTTTAAGATCACCCAAATCACTTTAACAATATTTTACAATTTGTATATTATTATAACATACATATGTATATATGATTATTGTGTGAGTGATTAAAAAAAAACACACACACAAATCCCAAGACATGGTTTACCTTCTTTCATTGAAGCAAAAGCTAATTTAAAATTGTGGCAGCAGCCAAATTATAGCCATAAAGTCTGGATGAGATTAGGAAAATATATTCGGCTGGCTTCAAATGTGGTGGCATTTCTGTGGGTCCCAAGATGATGGGTTTGTGCAGGAAGGTATATGCACACGGTGGAGGTACTCTCTCAGTTTTAGAAGCATCTTGATGGATTAAAGGTTCATATACTCAAACACTAGATAGAGGCTGTCACTCATGTGCACAGTCCTGGAGGCTGGCAGAGGCAGTGCAAAAAGACTTCTGAATGAGCTCTCTGGAATCACCAGTGCTGGAAGACAAGCAGAAGCAACTCAGCCAGGGTAATGCTATTATGGCTTGCAAAATCACAGAAAGACACTTTAAAGTGCAAGCTTCAAATTCTAGTTGGTAGCTTTGGCAGGGTATTTAAGCAAACAGTGAATATCTTTTGCCTGATATATTTATTTTAAAATTCAAGGCTATGTAATGTTGTGTACAGGAACACACATTGTGTGTGTATGTGTGTGTGTGTGTGTGTGTGTGTGTGTGTGTACGTGTACTTTCCAGCTCATTGATGACTTAAATCTTAAATACTGGACTATATATGATGGCACTGCCCATACCAAGTCTGGTATGAGTTATTTATGATCTTAATATTAACATTACACTACAAGTTAACTCCTGCTGAGAAAGTTCCAAAGTCATCTGAGATCATGTGAACAGCAGTTCTTATTTAGACCTGGAGAAAGTCAAGAGTAATGTTTGGGATGCTGTATGTTTTCATTCTTAAAAGCCTGTAATGAAATCTTTAAAACAAGAGTTAATTTTTACTATGTAAAAAAAAATACTAATTGATGGTATCAAATGCTACATGAAGGTGTTAGAAAGGAAAATATCCAGAAAAATTAATATTGTTAATTAGCTGCATGAGTGAACTTCAGGCAAATACCAGCAGCACAACAAATTCTGTTTAAATTCCTCTAACTACTCACTCAAAGTTAACTTTAGAAGGAGAAATAGAATGTGTGGATTCACTGGTTTTCTTTTTTTATATGTTTGTTTGTTTGTTTGTTTGTTTGTTTGTTTTAGGACATTTACCAACCCTACTTTCAGTATAAAGATATAACTTGAGAATAAGTTGATAGCCAAAAATTGATATGCTGCCATGATATACAGGAATATTATGTATTAATCTAGAGAAATTCAGGTACTTACCTTATCAGCTTCATTTGTCCTCTTCAAAGGCTGCTTCCTTGAAAATGAGTAGGTACATGTTAAAAAAATAAATCCTGTACAGAATGTAAAAGCGATTTTTTTAAAAAAAAATATCGCATTTAGTTTCTTGGTTATGGAAAGTATTATCTTGAGGGTTTGAAAACTTCATTGTTTGAAAACAAGTTGCATTAGCCTTGTTATTTGGAGTACAAGGTAGGAGTACAGTCATTTCCCTACCCATCCATTAGAATTTATTATACATTGGTTAATTTTATTTAAGAGATTCCTAAATATATGACTATAGTAAACTGATTGAGATGCTGCCCTTTCCACATTCAAAGTAAAACTGAAACCATTAAAGGAAAGAAATATTGATTTCAGTGACAGGTGTCACCCAGGATATTTCTTGACAGGCCCACATCACCTCATATGTCAAATGTCAAAGGCGAGAAGTTAAAAAATTAAGACAGCCTGTATCTTTGCCTATTATATGTTAACTTATTTAGTCTCAGTGATGCTGCACTATTCTGTTGCATAGTTTCTTGTTGTTGGTTATATTTCCAAACACTCAAAAGAATGTAATGCCTTGATATTTCAGCACTGGGGGGGGGGGGATTTTTAAAGTTATTTGTTTGTTTGTTTTTTGTTTTTGATAGTCTTCTCTGGTGATAAAGACTTAGTTTATTTATCCATTGACCCCCCCCCCAAACAAGTGATTTTGGTTAATTTAATGGCTTTCAAAATCATGTATTATCTTGCAAAAATCTGTATTTCCTATATAAGTTGAAGTCAAATAAAAGATGTCTAATCTTTTAAAGAATGTACAGTTCAGTGTTCTTCAGTTACTGAAGAGCTACTGTTTCATCCCTAGGGTTTGATCAACAAAATGGAGACCCTAAACTACATATATATTTTTAAATGTCTTTCTGTCTGTATGTATGTATGTATGTATGTATGTATGTATGTATGTATGTATGTAT
>NW_021604712.1:5053611-5110407 GCF_004785775.1 Grammomys surdaster | reverse complement strand
TATGTATGTATGTATGTATGTATGTATGTATGTATGTATGTATGTATTTTTGTGCACATGTGTGTAAGTGCCTGCAGAAGCTGTAAGAGGGGATCCAGTACCTTGGAACCAGAATTATAGGAAGTTGTGAACAACTCAACTTGGGTGCTGGGAATCGAACTCTGATCCTCTGCAAAAGCGGCAAGTTTTTTTTTGTTGTTTTTTTTTTTTTAACAACTGAGCCATCTCTCCAGCCCCTACTTCTTTCTAAACAAGTCTTAAAATTGATACTGATGTGGTATGGATGAATGTATAATAGGAAAGCCATGGGCTATCCCTATTTACTCTGCAAATGTCTTTTATTCTTATGTACTTTAAAGATCAGAATTGTCGAGACCCTTTAAAGAATAAAGTGAATAAAGTTTCTAATTATAGACAAGAGATATGATGTTTGCTTTGAGGTCTCAGTAACACAAAATAGTTTTGCATAAAATTGAAGCAACTCTATCCTAGATACATTAAAATAGGGCACATTTCAGACATGGTTTGAGTTTATGTACATCTGCCCTATTGCTTCTGATAATAAAGCAGATGGCCTTTTATCTTCAGTTACTGTGTTATTTGTTAACAAAATAAATGTTTGAAATTAAAAATGTTTCCAATGGTCCTGCTTATAGAAGTAAAAACATTATTAAGTATTATTTATATTAAATAATTGTCTAAATTATATTATTTACTTTAATTAATAATTTATTTTATTTTATTAATAACTAAATCAACAATATATTTATGTATATAATCATATAAATTATATTTTATATAAAATATATTAAATAATTAAAAATATTCAGTAATTTTTTTATTCAGACTTGTATATCCAGTCAGTAATGAGAGGTTTATAGCTTCTTTTCTTCAAGCAAAATAAACAAACAAACAAAGTAATACTATGTATGATAGCTAAAGAGAAACCCTCCCAAAACAAATAAACAACAAACAAACAGAAACTCATAGAATTAAATCTCTTGGAAATACAGGCACACTGTTTTTACAATTGAATAATTTTTTAAATTTAATTAATCGTTTTAACTTATTCACTTTACATCCCCTCAATGTCCCCCTCTCGGCCACCCCTCCCACAATGCTTGCCCACAATTGAATTTTTAATAAGGTTTTGTTTCATCTCACCTACTTACCAATATGGTACAGTTCTGCATTATGCAATTTCTGCCTTGAAAGTCAAATTGTGACAGCATGCCATTGTAGAATTTTCTGATGTGAAAGGAGCTTCAAAAACCATATCTCCAAAATTAAAAAAAAAAAAAAGTGAGAATTGGCAGGACAGGTTTGAGCTCCTCACTTTTTTAGGGATGTCAGAAAGGTTTTCTTTTAAGAAATTACTATATCGTCTCGTTCACCAAATGCAAAATGTGAAGTGATAACGGGAAAGCCTCGAAAGGAAAGGTTCTCTTCCATTCTTTACCACTCAGGACCCAACAACAACAAACAAAACAAAACCTATTCCCCACTTACCTCCAAAAGTGACCCCTAACACTTAGGAAGAGTTTCTGTGTAACTAGCTGGATAACTTCCAGTCCTCTCAGTTCCTGATTTCAAAGGCACCAGGCAATGGCCAGCCTGAGTCAGGAATGGCCAGTCTGGAGGAGGAAACAGGGACCCCTCACTTAGACGCAAACTTGAGAAAATAACTGTTGAAAGTTTCCAAGGGAGGTTTGAAGAAGCAGGACAGTAGGAGCTGATAGAACCAATTTTATTCTTTTCCAGGCATTTCTAACTTTTATGACTATGCATCCCCCCCCCCACCACTATCTGTCTTTGTGCCTCCAGGGCCAGTGAAAGAGCAGGGCAGATTCGAGATTGCTTTCAGGGTTTGCCTTCTCTGATGATGGATTACCATGTCAATTTAAACGGCATAGGATTAATTTGTTTCAATGATTTCTCTTTAGGCTGAATGCCAGCCGTGTTCTATCTCTCCCTTTGCTCTTCAGAACCACAACGAGAGAGAGAGAGAGAGAGAGAGAGAGAGAGAGAGAGAGAGAGAGAGAGAGAGAGAGAGAGAGAGAGGTAGGTTCCATATTTTAAGTTGAGAGACAGTAACGGAGATAGACAAGTTGTGTGTACTGCTGCAACAGTTACGGGTTTGAGTCCTTTTATCTCTGAAACATACAGCCACTCACTTTAAAATTAAATTGGTCCCAACATTTATTCAATAAGCACTTGTCTTGTAGATAATTCACTGCAGAGTGCTTTTGACATATAAGGATTTAATTTCTCTTGGACAAGTTATTAGCACGACACATTTAAGCTAACCACCTACGATGAGGTTATTGGGATCTCTAAAACCTTAAGTGATCATTGCAAAAAAAAAAAAGTTTGTTCAAGGGAGGGGGACACTTTTGAGAATTCATATTTTACATATGCATACACACAAGTAACACAGGCAGCCATGCATATTTGTGCATGTACACAGACAGCTCACAACTTCCTATGACCACATGCTTCTGTGAAGCTGAAAAAAAAATTCTCCAATTATGCAGATGTATCTTAGCTTTCCCAAAATGAGAATATACAGACTTTTCACTTCTGAAGGATTTCTAAAGTACAGGAGGAAAAAAAAAATACCATTCAAATTCACTTTCTCTGTGAGACCAAATCTATTATGAAGTAGAAAGTGGTTCTAGAAAACACTTAGGTATCCTCCAAAGTCAAGCACCCCTCCCCACCCCCCACTCCACACTTCACTCATACACTGAACTTGCAGGTAGCCACAGGATGCTGCTGGAAGAGTCAAAGCAATTTAAGTAAAATGGTGTACCCTAAAGTGATTTTTTTCACCCAGTTTAAAGGGTGTTCTTTCAACAGACTCAGAAGGATAGGAAAGAAATTCCAATCTAAGGACTGACCATCTTGGGAAAACATGATAGTTCCCACTCCTTTTTCCTAGTGGTCTCTCCTCATTCCAGACTCCCGCCCCCTCCCACATGAAATTTAACATCATAGTTCACAATAATAAATTGCATTTGAAATCTGAATACAAATAGAGTGTATAGCCTCCCCCCTTTCTCTCACCCCTCTCAATGCACGGCCGATCTTTATTTGTGTAGCTTCCACTTTCTAAGGACAGACACAATCAGAGTCCAATCAATGGCTGTCAGAACTGAATCTATGCAATTTTAATTTGTAAAAAAGAAAAAAAAAGTTGTTGGTTGCTAACCTTGTGGGGGAGACTGTGTATCCCTGAGGAGAAAAAAAAAAAAAAAACAAAATCTTGTAGAGTTCTCCCTGAGAAATGACGTTACACATGAGCAGGAAATTCAGGCAAGAAAGGCTAATTGAATATATAGAGAGAATTAGGTTAAAAAATAGAGTACAATCTAGTATCACATTTTCACCAGTGTAAGTTGAAATGAAGGTGTCTTCGAGTCGCCAGAGATGCCAGAGCGTTTAGATGTCGGCCACAGATGGGAACACCTATTGAAATGTGTCTGAAGAAGATTAATAGAGCTTGTCACTGTTGGGAAAGCACTGCTTGGCTGTAACTTTCCACAAGCCCAAGATGAATTACCGATGAATGCTCACTTATCAACCCCATCGCTACCGTTCGACACTAAATCAAATTGAGAAGTTATCTGCGATCAGAAAATTTCTTTTTAAAATAGACGTATACCTTTAAGCCCCGACTCGTTAATAATCTCACTCACAAAACAACACCCCCCCACCACCCCGGCCCTAGGTGCTTCTTCCTTGGCTTATGCTGAATTATAGCTCAATAATGAATATATTTTTAAAGTTCACACACAAACGGACATCTGGTCAGACTGCGAAGTTTGACAGCATTTTAATGAGTATGAAGGCTTCTTGGAAATCATTATTTAATATTTCGGCAAATGTGTTCTCTTTGACTTTTTAGATTCTGCTCCCCGCCCCCAATGGAAAAGAAAAACGAAAGTGGATTTTGTCGTAGTAAACCCTGTGACTGCACAGTTATCTAACGATCTCCTGTAATGAAATTATGAGAATTTTGAGTTTAGGTAGATAACAGAAGAACAAGATTAAATGGATTATGGTGAGAGATAAACATGCACAGGTTTTTAATGGCTTAATGATACCACATGTAGCTCAGTTGGGGGATATGTCGAGACCTCTATTGCACTACTCGTGTAGTGTATGACTGAGCTAAACTCAGTCCCCACCCCTGCATCCCTGTCACCACGCTTCTTAAACACCATCTCACTTTGTCACTATGTGGTCCTGGATGGCCTGCAACTCAGAGACCCTCCTGACTCTGTCTTGCCACTGCTGTGATTCAAGGCCGGGAACCACCACGCCCATCCTCCACGTCTCATTTTTAAGGTGATTTATTTGAGAAGCAAGACAAAGTCATTATGTCCTTTTATTATTTATTAATTCTGAGCATCTAGAGTGTTTCCAACCTTGGGCTCATTATGTTTTAATAAAATCACCAACTGCTGTATTTTGTAGGGCCCTTCCTATCACAGAAGAGCTTCCCATGCAGGGTTCATTTCATGTCTACATTTCTACTGAAATTCCATACAGGTAGATTTTTTAAGTTTCCATTTTGCTGATGAGTAAACTGAGGCTGGGTTGTTTAAAGTTGGGGGGGCATCAATGGAAACAGAATTAGAAACTATGCCCTCTGTGTCTTTTAGTTTTCACTGGGGAGTTTTTTCACTCTGAGTCATTATGTAACTTGAGATCAAAGATGGTGACAATGCTATTTACAGCTAACATCTAATACAGACTACAACATGAACAGTAACATGCTACCTAATCTCGACACAACTTTCCTCTTTGATAGATACTGCTATTATTTCAATAATCCCAGAGAACAAAATGAGACGTCTGGATTT
The DNA here is from genome assembly GCF_004785775.1 of Grammomys surdaster. Taxonomy (NCBI): domain Eukaryota; kingdom Metazoa; phylum Chordata; class Mammalia; order Rodentia; family Muridae; genus Grammomys; species Grammomys surdaster. Next base: position 5,105,539 of record NW_021604712.1, on the reverse strand, counting down.
TAGGACTTGTCTAAAACATTTCTGAAACACTGGGGACACTCGAGAAGTTTGAGTGCTAATGTCCTTATGGTAGCCTATCCTAGGTCCTGGTTTTTAATTGTAAGAAGCCTTGAATTCTCTGAGTGAGACTAAGACATCGCCATTCTCATCCAAATATGCAAATATCTTAGATTCTGAGGCAGGGCAGAAGAGTTTGTGGGTGGGTTTCTTTGTCTTTACTTACTATTTATTTATGTAGTTCACACGCAGTGCTAGGGGACAAACCCTAGGGCCTCACAGTGCAGAGAAAGGAATTTACCCCTGAGCTTCACTGCCTATCCCTGAGTCCTGGCTATAAAGCCTGGTTTCACCAGTTACTCAGTATATGGCCTCCATTACCTTGACCTTTACTGTTCTCCTCAAAATTGGGATGATTAGATCCAATGTACCAGACTATGATGTTTTGGAATACTTTTCTCATAAGTGAGAGAGAAGAGAGGAACCAAGAAGCAGGAACTATGTCTGAGATGAGTGGCTACAAGACATACTCAGGCCTAGGCCAGAGGGGCAGCTTTGCCATCCTGGATACTGTCAGTAAGAATGCTCAGCTCTATAAGAAGTCCTGCTTGTATTGTCTGTCTGTCTGTCTGTCTGTCTGTCTATATGTCCGTCTGCCCATCCATCTATCTATCTATCTATCTATCTATCTATCTATCATCTATCTATCTATCTATCTATCTATCTATCTATCTATCTATCTATCATCTATCTATTTATTTTGCCTCTAAAGAGCATGGAATAGTCATTCCTCCATTCTTTGTGAGGATGGACCAAAGCCCATGCATGCTCCAGGTCTGGAGAGGCATGGGAGAATTTACGCAGCTAATTGTTTTACAACACTGACACAAACCCCTTTTCTCTTGGTCCCCAAACCACGAATCAATATGTCTCTGAAAATACCATTTCCCACTATGCTTCCTCTTCAACCAGTACCCCTGGACCCCTGGTTATTTCTGCATGATAATGTGTGTGTGTGTGTGTGTGTGTGTGTGTGTGTGTGATGTGATACTTTGTGTAAGTTGTTACTGATTGTAATAAGAAAACATTTTCTAAGTCTCTGTCTCAATCATTTCTTGTAAAACATATAAAGCTAACCAGCCAGAGAGCTGGAGCTTTGGTAAGGAATTCCACAGTAAGAATGCTTTGTCAACAAGGTGTGGCAGAACATTCCTGCAATCCTAGTTCTCAGGAGGTAGAGAAGGACAGATTAGCAGTTCAAGGTCACATCCTCAGCTCTCTTGCAAGCTCCTAGCCAACCTGGGCTACCTGAGACTCTGTGTCTAAAAGCAAATAAGCAAGTAAAAATAATCTCTAATTTCTATTCGATCTCAAAAAGACACCATCCAATTGGTATTTCTGCTACTGTCCTCTGATAGTTCCCCAGCAAGGAAAGTGTATCTTTTAAATCTTCCCTTTTTCCCAGTCCCACGTCATCTCTGCTTGGTCATTGCTTGCTTTGGGGAAGCCGTCTGGGTTTAATCAGAAGTTACAAGACAAAATGTGCATTATTAAGAGATATAAATATTTTCAGAAGCAATTAAAGGGATGAAAGATTGATTCGGGCTGTAGATTGGATGTAATTTGAAGCGTCTTGTTTTAATGAGAGCTACTGGGATCTAAAGTCAGGAGCTGGCCTGGCCACCAGTTAGAAACCCCAAAGCATCGAGTAATCTGTCAGTGATTCTCATTCACAACATATCCAGACACCTTTTTTTTTTTCCTTGCCAATCTCTGGGTTAAAATTCTTTCCTTTCTCCCCTTAGGGACTTGTAATAGTCACCTTTGAGAAATCATGACTAATTCTTTCTCCTCTTCGGCTTTTAGAAGTGAGTACCTCCCTTTTCACAACTCGGAAGTTGGCTTAGCATTAACTTTCATAAGAACATGTTGGCCTGGAGGCGTCTGCATTACAATTTCTTTCTTGGCTTAATAAAAGGTATCGCATTATCTACCTGGTCAATCTCTATTGACTCTCAAAATTGAGACATGGAAAAACCTAATAAGCCTCATTAGGATATCTGCTTTTTTTAAAAAGGCAGTCTCCTCATTTAGTGCATTACTCAACAGAGCTGGGTGGCCAGGATTTGATACAGGTATTCCTAATTTGTAGTTCTGAAAAAAAAAAAAAAAAAAGGGGGGGGTGGGGAGTGCTGGTGCCTAATATGTAAGTGGAATTTTAATACACAAGGGATCAAAACCTGATTGTTGTATTTTGTTTTTATTTCCTTTCTTTCTTCCCTTTAATCCCACCTTTTGTCCCCATGGCTGTGTGTGAGACATGGCTTGATTTCCTTGCGATGCTTCACCCATCCACAGCTGGAAGTCCAAAGAGGACCAAAAATGTCTTTAAAATCAACACAAGTCCGGGAGCCTGAGAGAACAAGTTTTCCTTTGTAGTGGGGATAGTATTATTTGCTGTAGGTTTTTTTTTGATATACATTCTAAATTAGGCCTGCAAAGGCATGCTTCATCTTTAATTCATCACTCTCAGCTGAAAGAGATTAGCAATGTCTAGCACGCACCCCTCGTATGGTGCTGACCTCATCCAGTATGGGCTGAAATTAATTAGCCTCATTCATTCCAAATGGAAAAGGATAATAGAGCAGCGTCTTAGTGATGACCATCACACATTGTATGCAGCATATTTAAAAGGCCTCTATTTTCAAACCATGTAGATTAAAATTCTTTCCAAAGCTCGCAATATGCCTGAGTTATCAAGGACCTAGAAGAGAGCCCAGTTGGTTTTGTGCATACCACCGTGTGCCTGCAGAGTCGTGCATGTGGGCCTGTGTGTTGCATGGGTCTTTTCCCTGCTCTGTTAGTTAATGGCCCCTCTCAACTGGTTTGTTCTCCAGAATCACACCTAGAGACTAGCAAAAAAAAAAAAAAAACCCTTGACATTCAATCTTGTGTTTAATGACCTGGTAGCCTGGTATGCTACATGCACATTTTTGATAGCCAGTCAGAAGAAAATTCCAAAAGAAAGGCTGCAGCTATTTTCCACCAAGATTCTAGTCAGTGTCTAATTTGGACACAGAAAAGCTCCTTAAAGAGAGAGTCAACTTTTATGAGTTATTTTTGAGCTTTCAATGTCTTTTCCCAGTCTTTACTGTTTTGATCGTATTTTAAAATATGACCAAAGATCATGCTAGAAGACCAGATCCCTTCAAATTTACCATCTTACTAAGATTAGCTGAGTTTTTTCCCCTTCTGGGGATTGACTAAGAGAAGCCAAATTTTTGAATATCAAAACCGCTTTCTTTTTGAGCCAAAAAAAATCTTGACTAGAGTTCTTTGGGATCCTCAAAGACATTGTAAAGTTTATTTTTATGAACAGTAGTTTGGGACTATAGATCAGAAGAAGAAAGAGCCCGTGACTTTTGTGTTTTCAGTTTTTAATTTTTAAATAGTATGAAATATAGTCAGTTTCTGAAAAGGTACCAGTAGTATTTAAGGGGCTAGGTTCTTTACATAGTGCACATTTCTTAAGAAAAGAATTATCCCAGAATAACTTTGTTTGATTCAAGAAAGAGAGATCTTCAGTGTAATTTAGCAGCAAAGCTTCTATTTAACTTCAAGACTCAAACTTGTGTTTTAGGAAAATAATCTTTTCAGGGCTCTTTGATGTCCTAAAGCTTTATATGTGTCATTTAAGATTAGTTTATCATATAATACAGCAAAAGTTGGAAGTAGGCCTCTCCTCTGTTTATAGACAGAAGAGGTGGAGATTTCTCCCAGCTTGTTTCTTGCTCATCAGTATACAAGAAGCTGTCTTTATGTAATGGTCAGCGTGCTGTCTCCGTGCAGAAGCTCACCAACTCGGAACTGTGAACCTATCATTCTGATGTAAAGGATTTACCTATAAATATTCCCAATCATCTAGCATATGATTGGAGGATATTTGCTAACTTAAAGTCTAGGGGGATAAGATGTAAAAAGCAAAGAAAGAATAACTCATACGCATTTGATTTTGAAGTCATAGTTTAACAGAACCTGGGGTAAGCAGTGATTTGCTGTGGAACTTCAAAGGGTGAGAGAATTAGACAAATTACAAATTATCCTCTAGTCAACTTGGAATGCCATGGCAAAAAAAAAAAATGCAATTGTAAATAAAAGGAGATGTTCTCCAGCAGTAGTGACTCATTGAAACATATGCTCTATACTATGCTTTCGGAATAGTAAAACTGGTGTTATATTTACTATTGAGACAAGGAGATGAGCATTCTGCACACTGTAGCTTGTGTACACAAAGCACCCCTCATATTTCACTTAAGGTATTTTTTTTAGTCAACAGAGATAAAGATAGCCGCCATGCTCTAAACGTAAGGATTGGAAACATGAAATGTGAGTTCCTTCAAATGAAAAACTCATAGTAGGATCCAGACCAACTGAATACCCATATGGAACCACAAATTGTTACTGTTTGGACGTTTGAAAGTGGAAAAGAAGGCCATTAAAACTCAAGCGGGCTTCTCCCATCCACGCCTCCACTCGGTAACATGGGGGGTTAGCTGCGGTTGATGTCTGGGTTCATGACGAAACTTTGAGGCCGCTTTAGCTGATGATGTCTAGAAGATAGGTTAGGCAGAACTGGAAAGTGTTTGGGGAATGTCTTTGTCTTATTTTTGTCTTCCTTGAAATTCACTGGGAGATGGCGAGAAGAAAGGTATACATAAAGAGACTTCCGGTGATGGACGTGGGAACAGCCCAAGAGGAACATCCAGAGAGGAAGTCGTAATCTTTAGGTTGCCAAATACGCCTGTCATTTTGTTTTTGAACTCAGGACTTGGCGCATGCTTGGGTGATTGTTCTGCCATGGAGCGAAACCTCCAGTCCCCAGAGGAACATGGATGACAAATTATTGAGTACCATCTCTGGGGTACTTAATAAGCAAAGGGCCTTTGCTAAGCTGTGCATTAAGGTAACTCGGTTTCTCACCATGCTGTCAGGCAGGCATTACTCTTTCCACTCCTTGGATGGAAGTGCTAGAGCACAGGGATGCTATACAAGCCGTTCATGAGCACACTGCTTATAAAAATGACCTAATTCAGCATGTCCCACTTTGTCTCTCAGTGCTATGTCCAGTGCTAGACTGCTTGTCAAAATAAAATGTAATTGTGGTGTTTGCAAACAAAATGCTATGGACTATGTTGAAAGAATTAACTCCCCATTTCTGGACAACCAAAGGAAGTAGGAAGTACTGAGAAGAATTGGGGGGGGGCAGGAAAGGAAACCGTAGTAAGGAGATGGTATCCTATCTCATCTTCTGATCCCTCAGGTCAGAAAGACTTGGCTTCTCAGTCCTCCCATGAACCTCTGATCTTCCACCTGGCAAGCTGGATTAGTTAGACACGTGATTAGAGAGAGAGAGATGTTGAGATGTTGAGGGAGAGAGGAAGGGGAAGGAAGGGAGGGAGGAAAAGAGAGAGAGAGAGAGAGAGAGAGAGAGAGAGAGAGAACTGAAAAATGGAATGGTGTTTAAAGACAACCATCTTAAAAAGCATTTACTTGGAAGGAAAGATCAGAAGGAGAGAACAGGCAGACTGTCTAAACAATATTTAACAGAGTTTGGCTACACACTCTGCCGATATTCAGAAGAAAATGTGACCAGGGAACTTTTGAAGAAGCAGGAAGGAAGGCCTAAGAGGGGAAAAAAGAAAAAAAAAAACAAGCAAACAAACAAACAAGCAAACAAACAAATTAAAGACGCTCTGAGATGTTACTGCCTTTTGTCACAAAGAAAGCTGTACGTTTTTTTTTCTTTTTTTGTTTTTCTACTGAAGTTTAAGCTAAAGATTTCCCATTATAAAGACATTTCGTAGCCAGGACTACACAGAGAGACCCTGTCTCGAAAAACCAAAAAAAATAAATAAATAAATAAAAAAAAAAATAAAGACATTTCGTCCCTTGTGCTGTATAGGTTGCAGCTTTAGCTCGCTTACCAAATGTGGTTTTCAAAATGCATTCTCTCATATGTGAAGTGCCCTTATATCTTTTCTGGCCAGTGTCTTTTATCTCACTTAATGTCACACTGAATTTGCAAGGTGTATCTAATTATCTCTGCAGATATGGAGACAGGGCTCAGAGGTTAAAGACCCAGCTCTCCACCAGACAGCCCAAATCACTAAAGAGTCCTTCCCGGTCATTTCCCAGAACACCTCACTGTCTTCCTCACACAGCGCAAAGGGCACAGTTGTAACCTGAAAATGACGTCACAGAACAACTGGTTAAAGCCCAGGTCAGGATGGTACGCACTGCTAACCGTGTATTATGCTGGGCTGGAGTTCGGGGTTGCTCTGAAACCTGCCTGTTGTCTTGCGGTATCGTTTAGTCTGCATAGCTTAGGCAAAAACTGTTTGTGTAGATTCAACACACACTTCTGCCTGCTGGGATTGGAGGACAACGTGAGAAAGGTGAGTGACCGTAAGAAAAGAAAGTGGAGTCTGCATGAAGTCCCCCTCAACCACCTGCGTCTTCGCCCGGCTGTTTCCAGGGATCGTAGTGCTGGTGGAAAGGTTGAATTAACACTCCAACTGTTTTCTGCCAATTGAGGCCAAATTCCGGATTCCTTAAAAAGCATGGAAATCTTCTATCTGGAAAGGGGCAACTGCATTTGGGAGCAATTACCCCGATTAGGAGGCCACAGTGATCTGTTTACACTTTGTAGCCCAGGGCCCTTTGGCTCTGCTCCACAAGCAAGAGACTGTAAAAGGCAAGGAATTTCAACCTAACGTTGACTTCCCTCTTGACCTGTGTGTCCGAGCCAGAGAAAGGCAGATAAAAAGCCCTGTTGTCACTTGCCTGAAACATCCAAGCAAGTGGGACCCAGAACATTGTGTTCCAGGTAAAGGAGTTGACACAGAGGTCCCCCTGCAGTGAAGACACTGGGGTTTTCATCATTCAGAAGAGAGTCTGATTGTGAGCTTTGTGTCATGATGTAGTTATTCAGGTGGATGCTCCTCAAAAGTGATTAGGAAGGACCATTTCCCTGACATCTGCTTAATTACTACAATGCTTCCATTTAACTTTGCTTCTGAATATGTTACAGGTCAATCAGTGACCAAGGGGACATAGAGAGGCCACCACCATGCAAACCGTGCTGATGTGAGTGTTTTTTAAAATACATGACAAATACGAAGATTTAGTTTTTTATTGTTTTTACATTTTTTTTTTCTGAGACAAGATCTTATCCTCACTATGTGTCACTGGCTTGCCTAGAACTTGCTCTATAGGCCATGAAGACTTGAACTCACAGAGCTAGGCCTGATTCTACCTCCCACGTGCTCAGACTAAGGGTGCACACCACAGTGCCTGGCAAACACAGGTATCCTGACCAGAATAGAACCGTCCAGAACAGTTGGTCTAAACTCTGAAGCTGACAGTGGTTAAACTGTGTGAGATTGAGATGCAGGCTCCTCCCCCTTCAGAGGATGAACTGTACTCATTTTTCAGAACTTTGATAATTTCAAAATTGTTTGAAGGTACTTACCTTTTCTTAATGTAATCCTGAGGCTAGTGGTTTGACCTTGCTTGTTGAAATGTGTGCAGAGGTGAAGAAGCGTGAAGAATAGTAGGTATCCATCTGGGAAGAGCAGGCCTGCCAACTGTAGCAGGGCTGAGGAGACAGAAAGCGTCACCTGTGGTCAAAATGCCTGCATGTAGAATTTTTAAACCAGACCACACAAATAACCACAGGCAGAGGCTGGATTCTTTTTTCTAAATTTCTCTCTCTCTGTGTCTCTTTGTGTCTTTCTGTCTCTGTCTCTCTGTCTCTCTTTTTCTCTCTCTCTCCTCCCCCTACTCACCCCCGGTCTTTTCACAAATCTGTAGCTTTTCTGCTGATATTTAAAACATTTATTTTGTGTTCCAGGCATGGTGGTGCATACCTTCAATCCCAGCATTTTGGAGACAGAGGCAGGCAGATCTCTGTGATTTCAAAGCCTGTGTAGTTTACACAACAAGTTCAAGGCTAGCAATGGCTACAGAGTGTGACCCTGTCTCAAATTGTGTGTGTGTGTGTATGTGTGTGTGTGACAGAGAGAGAGAGAGAGAGAGAGAGAGAGAGAGAGAGAGAGAGAAAGAGAGAGAGAGAGAGAGAAACAGGCAGAGACAGAGACAGATAGAGATAGAGAATGTGTAAGTCAGAGGAGAGGGAACTTTTTGGATAAGCTCTCTCTTTCCACCTCACTGAGTCAGCTTCTCTTGCTTCTGTTACTACATCATCCCCCATTGGCTACATGGTTTCTGGGTGATTCTTCTGTCTCTGCTTTCCGTCTCCCAGCAAGAGTGTTTGGCTTACAGTCATATGCACACAGCTTTTGATTCGGGAATTGAAATGAGATAGTGACACTTGCATGGCTAGCAATTTTATCTGCTGAACCATCTCCCCAGCTCTACGAAATTCGTTAAAGATGGACTTAGATGAAAAACTGGAGAGATAGTTTACCAAATGAGAGATTCTTGCTCTGCATCTTGCACTTTCTGACCCAAGTTTAGTTCCCAGCACTCATGCACTCACAACTGCCTGTAACTGCAGTTCCAAGAGTCTACAATGCCTTTAACCTCCGCAGGCACTTGCACACAAATGCACATATCCTCACAAAGACATACATGTGTAAACACAATTAAAAACCATAAAAATAAATTCTGAACTAAGGAACTTAGACTGAAGCTGTGGCATGGACTCTGAGGCATTTTGATCCCATCACCCGTCGACATTGAAGTCAACTAAGAAAGTGGCACTCTCATTCGATGTACAACTGCTCACAAAATCCCAACTTCCTCCATGTTGGAATTTTCTGATCCTGGCTTATCTCAACAATTGACGATTTTTTTAAAAAACAAGGTCAGAGCCCCTGACATTCACAATTAGCTTCCAAATTAACTTAGAAATTATAGTAAGCTCTCAGCTAAATGATAGGATGACCACTGGGGACCAGACCAATTTCCTAGAATAAGGTTAGGACCGAGTTGTGTGGCGATACGCAGATCTGATCAAAGTGCTTATGCGCAGGAATTCCTTGTGATACTAGAGATACGACCTACAGTTCTGCATGCTTATTTGGCATAATGACCTTCCATTACCTGTAAACCAGATAACCTTTAAGTAATGCTTTTGTTTGCATTTAAGGTTCTGTAACAATCAAGAACATGTGGACACCTACCTGTGGGAGGAGTCACCGGGGGAACATTGTTTCCGGTTCCTGCTGAAGCCAGTGTTCTCAGGATGGAGAGCTGTTCAAGGATGAAGGTAGATTTTGTAAATTGCAGATTCTAAGCAGGTAACATACATGTGTGAAGGCCTGGACCAAGTCCGCCAGGTAGAGGAGAAGGCTTATTTCCCCACAGGCCCTATTCTTAGAAAGGTTTGTTTAATGATGGCTTTGATTGTGAATGGGAACAGAAATCATACTGGGTTGGATTCTGTCCTCAGAGGCATCACTTTTACCATAAAAGAAAAATTTTCAGTACTTAAAGATAACGGGATACACTTCTTAACCCACTGTTTTTGTTTTACTGGATCCAGTTTCTGGATTCCCTCATAGGACAAGGACTATTGCTTCCCTGAGTTGGCCTGCTTTGCCAGAGTGTCTTAAAAGGTCTCTTGAAACAAATAAAATACTCAGCTTCTGTGACTGTCATGGACAGTGTCCTGTTACTGGCTTTAAACAGAACCCCTCATGTGGAAGAAGCCCTATATCCTAGAGTCAGATGTCAATCATCCTGGGTATGTACAGGGGGATTTAATACTTTTAAGAATGTTTCATGTTTATCCCCATTAAATTTCAGTTTGCTTTGGGTTTTTGGGAGCTTTTGAAATCTATCGCTATCAACTTTTGCTGCTTTATAGACTGACTAGCACTAATTTTTTCCTCTGTGGTTTTACTCAATTGCTGAACTAAATTTTGACCACATTAGGAATTCTGGAGCTTCTGAGGTTATTATGGCAAAAATAAATGTATACTTATTCTGTCAGCTCATAAGTAGTAGCTGATAGAATGGTCTCCAACGTGAGATTTACTTCTACTCAAATCCTGTGCCTGCCTATATGCCATGCATGTAGGCATCTTAATTTATTTGTGCCTCAGTTTCTAACCTGTAAAGTGGTAACATAGTAGAATTACCTCATGCTGCCTTTATGACATTATTATTATGATTAAATGAAAGAACACATGCAAAGCACATTAGAGCTTGAGACAGCACATATATTATTTATTATAAAGATAAGATAGATTGAGACTGGTTTGGAAAAGAAAGGCAATGCCTTGTTTATAACTCTATCTTCTGAAAGATAAAGAAATGCATTTGCTGTCATTATGCTGAGTTTTTGAATGAATGCATTTCCATAGGGGTAGCAGCAGGTAATATAATCAACTCTGTAGCTTCTAACCATAACAAATATTCAATATTACAAACCAAGACATCTTTGGCCAGAGAGACAGCTTGGTAGGGTAAAGGTTTTTTTCTGTCAAGCCTAGTGAGTTGAGTTTGCTCCCTGAAACCAACATGGTAAAAGGAGAGAATAGATTCCCATGGGTTGTTTTAGAATCTCCACACATGGACCATGGCACATGTGCAGATGGCCCCCCCACCCGACACAAGAGGAAAAAAAAGTAACAGTAAAGATGTAATCTTGGTCATGAATGGAGAAGAGTATTGAACATTAAGACCACCTCAATGGTGATCATATTTTCTTCGAGAGAGTACCAGTAGGGCCTCATACATGCTACAGCCCCAATCCCAAATCAAGTCCAAAGCGATCCTACTGTGTTTCCATTAGACTGAGGAAACCAGAAAAGTCCCACATGCAAGTCTAGTCTAAATTCTGAGAAGGAGGACACATTCTGCTGAAGCTGTGCCCACAGCAAGCTGAGAAAAAAAAACCAAACTAACAATTTAAGCATTTTTAATACAAAAGAGAGCCGAATGAAAATGCTTGTATTTCATAGATCTTCATTTTGCTTAAACTTCTATGAATTTCCTGGTTGTAGGAAGACTAATTCAAGAACACATGCTTCTAAGAAAACTGTTTTCAGCATTGTCATCTACCACGGGAATGTCTCTACACAGTCTTTCCACAAACACCAACACTGAAGCCCCGACACAGGGAGTCCCTGAGTAAGTACATGGCTGTATGATTTTCCCCTTTGTTTCACCGCTCTATGTTAAATCAAGTTCTCATGAGGCTAGAAATTGCAGTCCTTTAAAGACATTTTTTTTTTTACAAGTGATCCTCTTTGAACTGTCCATGCTGATTTAGATAGGTTGGATATTTCCCCATTTCCATATTAGTATAGGAGAGCCCAAAGAATGAAAGTCAATAGCCTTTGTTCTTTGGTGTGTGTTCAGTAAGTGCCTCCGATGCACTCACCTGCTGCACGAAAGGGGAGGAGCTTTTCTGTGAGAGCAGAGGCCACAAGTAAGATGATCTGCAGTTGTTGTATGTGTAACGTGCTAATACTTTTGACAGCAGCCATCTGAAAGGGGTGTAGCAAGTCATTTGAAATTTGTACACAGACAGCCCTATCCATTACGCTTGCCCATATCATACCCATAATCTCCAAGGGCAGAGATGCTATTACACTTGGCAGGACAAGATCTTCTGTGCTTACATACACACAACTCCCACCAACTGTGCCGTGGAGCTACTTCAATGGGAGTTTTCAGTGGCATAAATTTAGCCCAGTTCAGTCGTGACCACAGCAGGTCTGGCTAGACGGAGAGACCTGAGTGTGTGTTAAAAAGGGTGAAGAACAAAAAGGCTGCCAGGTTTCATAAGAAATTTTATCCTCAGAGCATTGAGGACTGTAGTTAGATACTCAACACCCTCCTTCCCCTTCTCCCACTGCCAGAGGGCCCCAGGCTGGTATTCGAAGCAGCTGAAACAGAGTGAACATTAAGAGAAAATGTCTACCATCCAGTGAGACCATATTTTGCAGCCTAGCTTTTTATGAGAGGGGGAAAAACATTTATTTGGAACATTTATTTATTTATCAAATATAAAGGGACACCTTGGAAGCAACCAACTTTTTTGGTTTTGTTTGTTTGTTTTAATCCATAAAACAAAAGCACAAAGCCTACAAACACATTGCTTTGAGTGCTATATAGTATACATACTCTCACTCTGATACAAGCCATAAAGGTTTCCAATATGATTCTTGGGAAACTTTTTAGGGCCCCAAATCATATTGTTAAAATGATCAGACATTCCTGACCTAAAGACTTGGTTGCATAATATCAGGATGTAATCCTCAGCCCTTGGCATTGCAACTCTCTAGGCTGTAAACATTCAAGTCCCATTTATTCCTGTCTATTTGAAAGTGGTACTTTGAGAAGCAGAGCCTAGGTTTGAATCCCTGCTTTGTGCTCTGATAATTATATATCTTGGAGATGTTGCTTGACATCTGGAAGCCCTATTTTTTTCCTCATCTGTATTCAGAGGTTGACAATAACTTATTCATGGTGGAGTTGTGTGGAAGCCCTCAGAGGAAGGAACACGCTTTGGTGAATGGCTGCAGGCCACTGTTGAACATGTGTTGGGATACTTAGTAGACATTCAGTAAAATCTTCCTTCTACATCTGGAGTTGGTACTCTTCCAGATCTGTGGATAATAAAGAGAACATCACTTTGTAAAAATATCCCAATTAGCAGCTAGACACAGTGGCACATACCTGTAATCTGAGCACTGGGGAGGCTGAGGCAGGAACATCACTGTGAATAACAGTGAGATCTTGTTTCAAAAAAAATACCAAAAAACAAAAACAAACAAACAAACAAACAAACAAAAAACCAAAAACAAAACAAAACGCAACAAAGCGACAAAAGTAAACCACATAGCAAGGCCAGGTGGCACACTTAATCCCAGCACTGGAGAGGCAGAGGCAGATAGATCTCAGTGAATTTGAGGCTAGCCTGGTCTATAGAGTGAGTTTTAGGACAGCTAGAGTTGCATAGTAAAACTTTGTCCTGGAACAAAGGAAACCAAGCCAACACACACACACACACACACACACACACACACACACACATCCAAAGAACAACCATTAATTTAAGGTTCACATGCAACTTTTTTCTCTCTTCATTTTGGTGAGATCAAAACCAGGATCAGTTCTTTCAGTGTTATAAGACTAGTATGTTTCATTATAATTAGTTTAGAAATCAAACACTACAATACTCCTTTTCAGACTTGTGTTTTCTTCATTAAAACAAACCAAAGTAAACCAAAAGAGAGTTGACAATACGCATATCTTAGTTTGGAATCAGATTAATCACATGATAAAAAAAATTGACCACTCTGGATGAAATTGTCCAAAAGATATTCTAAACACATTTTTAAAAAACGCTGTGTTCTTGACTCTGAAAAGGTACAATGGGTTAATTTGAAAGACATGAATAATTCAACATAGAAATCATGGGCTTCTTGCACAGTTTCTTATATGAAAGCACTGCTTTATCATTGTTAGGGGAAACTGGTATATGTAACAACCCAAGACCTCTCTCTTCATAGATGCAACCATGTATGCATGTATTTCTTTTAAAGAGGAAAGTAACAGCTAAAATGAGCATGTTTGTAGAGAGCACTTACTCTGTGTGTGTGTGTGTGTGTGTGTGTGTGTGTAAGAGAGAGAGAGAGAGAGAGAGAGAGAGAGAGAGAGAGAGAGAGAGAAAGACAGAGAGACAGAGAGACAGAGAGAGAGAAAGAGATTGGTGATGGTAATTTCTATTTGTAAAATAAAGTCAGAAGAAATGGGACAGTTTGGGCCTGCATGATGGTTCAGCAGATAAAACCATCGATCGAATGATGCTAGCTCGATCCCCAGGATCCACATGGTGAAAGGAGAGAAATGACTCCTGCAGTTGTCCTCTTACCTTCCCATGGGTGTGTGGTGTGAATGCTCCATACACCCTACCCTCACAAAATGAATAAATAAAATGGGCCTTTTTTTTAAGGAAAAGATTTACTATGAACATAAATTCAGGAGATCAATCAATCTCTAAATGGAAGATAGTTGATTTGGTTGATGGACATATGTTCAAACCTATGACTGTCCATGTGATCCTGACTAACACCATGCTTACAGGCTACACATGTGATGCCAAGTTTAGTATTTACATATTATCAACCAGGTGTAAGAATATTAAAGTCGAAATCTATATTCTATCTCTCGCCTCGTATCTATTCATTTCGTGTTGCCTCTCAAGTTCTGGCTGAGTATGTGATTGGTGTCTCTAGTCTGAGAGAAACTCTTGAGAAAAGCCAGGCACCTTCCTGCTTTTTCGTTCACATTTTGCCCTGATTTTGGGTAGCCCTTCATTCTCCCTGGCCTGTGTGTAATAATCACAGGACTGTACTGGCTGCATCAAATTGATTTAGGACACTAAACATTTTCTTAAAAATTAAATTTCCCGTGAAAACGTAACAGGACCAGCAACATCGAAAAAGCATTATGAGAAAAGTGCCAGAGGTTGAGCTAAAATGCAGGCTGAACGCTCTGTGTCAGGGAGAAGGGGAAAGGGGTCAGAGGGGAGGGCTGAAAGAGAAAGCAGGGCAGCAGGAGAGGCATGGCGGAGAGGAGGGACCAAAATTAGAACAAGAGGCGCTGTTTATTAATAACCTTAGTGACCCACAGGCCCCTGACACAAAATACATTAAGGATTCTTGGGACACTCTGGCCTGTCACTCACAGGAGGAGCCAATAAAATGGTGCTGGAGACTGCAAACGGTCTGAGAACACATGAAAAAGAGAAGCCAGAATAAGAAGAGGCACAAAGTTAGAAGCATACAAATATCCTTGTGATGTTTCAGGGTCCCCTTTCTTTCCCTGCAGCCAGAGGAAGTATGTAGCCCAGGTTGGCCTTGAACTTTCAGCAAGCTTCTTATCTGAGACTCACATTCCTGGAGTAGCAGTAGTGTACCTGTGCGCCCACTTTTCCCTGCATTGCTTGGTTATTTACCTTGCTTTGTATGTACAAAGCGATTTTCATGTGCCGAAACTTTTTTATTTGCTTAACTTTTCCCTGGCAGTTCTATGGAGTGATTTGTTGGTTTTAAATTACACATTTAAAAAAGTGCAATCTTGGGTTTATTATGAATATCTAACATTAATATGTAATCTTGGTGCTCAGAAGGCTGAGGTAGGAAGATTGCTTATGATTCAAGACCGGTTAGACAGTTAGTTCCAGGACTTAAAAAAAATCAACCAATTCATCATATCCATCACTCAATCTTAAATCTATTAACCCTTTGCTATCTGATATCAGGGACTCTCTTCTGTCTGAGTGTTTAGCTGTTGACACACTTACACGCATCCACGAAAACATATGTTAACTGTCTTCTGCTCTTCTCTCTGCTCTGTGGGTCTCAGGGTGAGGTCACGTGAACCTGCTCTTTCTTCTAGCATGTTTAGAATGGAACTTTTTTCTTTGGGAATGGTTTAAGTCTCTCAGTTCTCCGAAGACTGTTTGGTCCTGTGGTAAGACTCCAATTAATAAGACAATTCTCTAAGAGCTAGGTGCTAGTGGTCCTTTTCCTATTTCTTTATTTCATCTCTTCATCTTCTCCTTTCACGTTCCTCCAGCATTTCCCTTTTTCTTAAGTACCCTTTCCTCTCTGGTAAGCTTCTCCTCACTGAGCGGTTTCCTGAGAGTTGTGCCCTTATGTGTTACTCTTTAAGACCTTGCTAAACGAAAAATGTGAAAGAATGCATTTGTACATTCCTGTGGCAATCTAAGATTTCTAATTTTGAGTTATCTCATGCAGAAATAAACCATGTGTTCTCCCATTTATCTTTCTATATGACCTTCTATACATTTAGAGTTTCTTCTCCTCCTCCTCCTCCTCCTCCTCCTCCTCCTCCTCCTCTTTTTTCATTAGATGGTCTCACACTCTGTGCTTTTCTACATTTTTCTATTATATTTTATTACTGTTTTCTGGGAAAAGTTACTTGTTTATACATTTGCCATTTGACTGGTTCCTTACTCAAATAATTAGCTAATTTTGGTTCTTTTTGAGTTGTCTAGACAGATAATGTTATCCATAGACAGTGATTTTTCTGTTCTTCCTAATCCCTAAAAAAATGTAATTTCTTTACTTTTTTTCCTGTCTTACTTCAAGGCAAGAACCACTATGCTATTTAAAGGATTCCTTATTGGAAGTGCCTCTAACATTTTGCCAGCAAGAATGCAGTCCCAAACACATTGTGCTTTTGGTCAGCTCTTGTGTTGGATATTTTTTCCCTCCATTTAACTTTAAATTTCCTTTTCTGAGCCTTCTGTTTGTCAGCCCTCACATTGGAAGCCTCCTGGGACATTTTTCCAAATATTGAAGAAGTGCGACCCTTTTTATAGTTGAAGTTGAGTGTTCTACGGATATACAGACGTATCTCCTGCACGTATCATTCCTCTTTCCATGCCTTGATGCCCGCTGTTCCCTGGCAGCAGAGCTCTCCTCTAATTCTCAGGCAGTAAAGATCTGAGCTGCTCTTGTTTTATTTCGTGCGACACCACCAGGCTATTTTCTGCCAACTGAAAAGTTAGTGTCTTGCATAAGATTTTTTATATTTTCACATTTTAAGGAAATGCTAAACTATTTTTCTCACATAGAAATTATCATTTCATTTG
This sequence comes from Grammomys surdaster, assembly GCF_004785775.1. Classification (NCBI taxonomy): domain Eukaryota; kingdom Metazoa; phylum Chordata; class Mammalia; order Rodentia; family Muridae; genus Grammomys; species Grammomys surdaster. The sequence continues at coordinate 5,088,879 of NW_021604712.1, read as the reverse complement.
AATTTGCTGACTTTTTGCCAGTGGGAAGTAAAAATAACCCAGTTTTGCATATGCCAGGCAAAAAGAATTGGTTACATGGATTTAGGTTGGTTAGAACAATAACCGAGAAGAAGCCGAGGGAGGAAGAAGCCTCCTACACCATCGGCTTCTGACAAAGCTGGGGTACCTAAGTCAAAGCAGGCTGGTGGATGCCTCTTGAGTGGGCAGAGCCCATGGGAGGGGACCTTGAGCATGTCATGGTGTCACCCTCTGCCTGCATGTCTTCACCTACAAATTGTGAGATAATGCAAGAACTCCCATTAAGCATTTAGTTTGACACATGTCACCCAGCACACACTTACTACGGTGACTGCTAGGACTATTGGATATGAAGGCAGGTGCATGAATGGTGTTTTAGTGAAATGGAAAGTGAAGACCCCTCTCCATCCTGACCCCTCCTTTCATAGAGCCAATTCCATGTATACTCAAAATTTTTCCAATTTAGGCAACAGAAAGAGATGTAGTGAGTGTTCAACTTAAACTTCTACCCAACATAGGAGGAACAGGTTGTTTTATTCCTCCTCTGCTGCCTGTCAGATTTTCTTGGACCTAACTTGCTGTTTCATACTGCCAAGGCACACCTTTTTGGCTCAGGGAGACCCAGTTTTCCTCTTAGGAAGACATTTTGATAATGGGGGTCTATTAAATCATTGTGCCCATGTGCCTAGAGTTTAAGAAACTTGCCAGCACACCTTACTTTCTCCCATTTGTTAGCCCAGGGGAACACCCCTATTAGTATGAAAGTTAGACCCTAAGGAGAAAGGAATGACCTTTTTTTCTGTTTTTCCCTACACAAAGATCGAAATCTTCTTTAAAAAAAAAAACCATGGTGGGAGGTAACTGTATTATTATTGTTTAAAATTAATTATCCTTTGCTCCATATTTCACCTTGTTTATTTTAGCTGTCCTGCTTTCCCTGAGGGGTAGACTCGAGGCCCCCATTTGGTTTTTATTAGTGTAATCAGTTAATAGCTGTTCTATAATGCTTTACTTATTGTGTTAATTTTCTGTAGTTATGTCCAGAGGCAGTTTCCCGGAAGACCACATAAAAAAAAAGCAAAACAAAACAACCCAAAAAAACCCCTAACTTCTTCTTTAATGGGTTTGGTTACTACTTATAGCCTCTGCTCATATTACTGATCACTATTGGTCTACAAAGGTATTGAAAATACATATAGACCGTAGCTAGTATTTTAAGTGTATTATCTGTGAATAAATGTATGAACATATAGCCTACGTAAACTCTAAAGTCTGCAGAGACATTGGTACAATACATCAGCTCCTTGTTTTATTTTTGTTTTTGTTTTTTTTCCAGAACTGAGGACTTGTGCTTACTAGGCAAGCGTTCTACCACTGAGCTAAATCTCCAACCCCATATATCAACTCCCTGAACTCACCCAATTTTATGCATCTGTGTCTCACTTCTGGGGCCCAGGACAAAAACTGCCCACTGCTATTTAGAGGTTTTCATGGGAATGTACCCACTGTGAGTTTTGATATTTACAGGATTAGTCCTTAAATATAAATGGAGCTTTCAAGCAGGCTACATTGACAAACTTACCTGAAGGATAACTCAGGAAATATTTTCCTGTGTGCAATAGATTATGCCCTCCCGTTACTCACATTCTGAATTAGATCAAAATCATCTTCAGATTTAATATCATGCATTCTAGGTCTACCTGTAGTGGGAGCTAGCTGGATCAGCTCTCTGGATGGCAAGGATCTCAGATGAGTACATTTGTTGCCTCTGGCTCTGGTTGCTCTGTGTAGTGGCTCATGGGAAAGAATCCTTTACAGATGATGGGGTCTATATCAGATGCTTATGGTTTGCTGTTCAGTCTCTGGTGATGATGAGGAATCCACACAAAACAAGCTTTCATTAAGGCTTTACAGTGGCCGAGCAGTCTTTATGTGACATGCTGGCTATGAAAACTGACTCATGTTTTATTTCTGTTTTGGAATACTTGTGCACACATAATGAGCTGGGTTTGGGATGAGACCGGAGTCTAAAGGGAGCTGGGTTTGTTTGCTGTATACCTTGGACCACATATTTACCACAGCTGTGTTTTGTTTGTGACTTGCCACATGAAATTAAGCGTAGGATTTTCACCTGTGGCATCACATCAGCGCTCAAAATGTTTTTGGGATTTGGAGCAGTTCGGACTTTGGATTTTAAGTTATATAGGTCCAACCTGAAGTAAATCTGTGCTGAAGATAGAGCCAAAGTAAAATTCTACTTTAAGAACTGTACCGACTAGATATTTGTTAGCTTGACACAAGCTATGGTCATCATGGAAAAAGAAACTTCACTTGAAATAACGCTTCCCTCTTATTTGCTTGCTGGCAAGCCTGTAGGGCATTTTCTTGATGAATGATTGATGTTGAAGGGCCCAGTCCAATGTGAATTGTGTCTCCTGTAGGCAAGTGGTCCTAGGCTGTATAAAACACAACCCGAGGGGCTCGGTAGTTTAGTGAAGTTGTTGCTTTTGCAGAGGAAGGACCCAGGTTCAATTTCTATCACTCATATGGTAGCTCACAGCTTTAGAGCATTAGTGGCCTCTACTGAGTTCGTCAGACACCAGGCATATCCGTGGTACATACACGTGGTGCATATACATACATGCAGGTAAAGCAGCTAGCAAGTACGCAGTTCTCCTCCATACCCTCTGCTTCAGTTCCTGCCTCCAGGTTCCTGCCTTGAGTTCCTGCTCAGAATTGTCGGTGATGAACTGTGACTGGGGCATGTAAACCATATAACCCTTTTCCTCCTCAAGTTGTTCTGGTCATAGTGTTTTATCTCAGAGATAGAAACCTAACCAAGATAAGAAATGTTGTAAGTAATGGCTGGGAGAGAAGAGGTAAAGAACACAGGACCACAAATGACAGGGGAGAGCTGTACGCCTGGGCAAGTCATTTCTTTCTCAATCTTTTCCCTTCTCTTTTCCACATGAGAACTCTGAAGAAGAATGGCCAAAGAAACTTACTTTTACGGAAGCCTGTGGTCCTATGAGAATGATCATCAATGTAAATCAAGTCAAAAGACTTAGATGCTCTCCCCAGCACTCAATCTCCAGCACCTTGAGCAGGTAGGATATGTAACTGATGACTGACTGATGGGCCTGGGGAGAAATTTATAAGGTTGTGATGGAGATGGGCTTTAGGAAGAGTAAGGATAGGGAGCTATGTTCCAAGGTGTTGCTGGCAAGGTATGGAAAAGAAAAAGAGATCTCTTGTCATTGACTGTTGTTAAGATAGAGGATGAATGAAATGTTGCGTTCGAATGAGGAAGCCCACCTGAGTGTACCACTGGCGTGGATTGACCCCTTCCAAATGCCTACACATGGTAGCATAGTTTGAGGGGTTGTCCTCAGAAGTCCTCAGAGGAGGTAATGAATAGATTCGCAAGGAAACAACCACAACAACAGGGACCCCATGTGCAATTCAGGGGAAGTACTTTGAGGCATTTCAAGGAAGACTCTGAGAAATAATCATAAAGTTTAACGAGAACGAATCTTAACTGTGATATGAGTTTCTTCCAAGAAGCAATTTTGGATATAATATTTCAAGCTCTAAGTTACAAACTCATTGGCTAGACCTTGAATGCTTTTATTTGTGTCTTGGGGCTTCTGTTCCTTCAATTGAAAAAGAGAATTATTAAGATGATTTTTTTTCCCAGAAAGATTAATGGGTACAGCATTGGCTGGCCAGCTCCCATAAAAACTATAGCAGCATAGAAGCACTGAGATTAAGAACTAGGTTTAAATCATGGGAAGGCCTAGTAATACCAGTGCTTAATTAAGAAATCTGTAGCATTGATTTGATGAAGAAAAACTTCATTATGGTATGGCTGCAACTTTGCCTTCCAGGTGTTATTGAAGACATTAATGGGAGGGTGTCCTACACAGACTTTGGCAGTCATAGGACCAGTTCTCAAATTAAAATGAAGTTTCAAATCTAAGCATAGGAACAAACTAATTTACTTGAAGGGTAACAAAGGAGGTTCCTGCCTAAAAATAAATGTGATAGATTTGGCTTCAATGTTAGGTGGCACTTCTTTTTAATTTTTGTAAATCTGAGATCCTTCATAATTCATATAGACATAAGTGCTAGCCTCTTGAAGGTGAAAAATGGGCATTGTATTTTATTTTACATTCCCAATGTCTAGCACCTGTTTCTTGGTAAGTAACAATCTCCTTAACTGTTTTTGAAACAGCAGACTAAAAATACTTAGTGTGTGTGTGTGTGTGTGTGTGTGTGTGTGTGTGGTGTATGCATGCATGGTATATGTGCCCATGTGTGCGCAGATGCAGAGGCCAAAGGAGGACATTGAGTGTCATGTTCTATCTATTGAGACAGGGTCTCTCACTGAACATGGGGCTAGGCTGACAGTCATCAATCCTCATCCTCTCTCTCTCTCTCTCTCTCTCTCTCTCTCTCCACACACACACACACACACACACACACACACACACACACACAGCATTGGGGCTGTAGTTCCCCATGCTTGTGAACCAAGTGCTCATACACACGGAGCTCTTGCTTCTGCTCTGAGTAGTTAATTTTTGACAGAGTTACAGAATGTGATGTCTTGTTGTGCACATCCTTCCAATAACTGGACAAGTCTACCACCTGTGCACCGACAGGGAAGCATGCAGAAGCAGGCTGCATTTGGTAAGTGTGGATCTAATGCTGAAGACCAGAGAAACTTTAATAGTATAACACTATAAATTTCTTGTTGTCTTCGAAATATCTGAAGGTGTGGTCCCATGATTCATGAACCCCTGTGATGACACTTGCCTGGGGCACAGGAGTAGCTGCTCTAATTATACAACACTTCGTCACTGGATGACACCTTTAATAAGTGTGAAAGGGAGACTAGGAATAACAGTGCATGCCTGTAATCTCAGCACTAGGGAGGCTGAGGCAGGAAGATTAGGAGATTGAGGCCAGCCAAGGTTACATAGTTTGAAGCTAGTGTGGGCTTTAATGTGAGACTCTGTCTTTAAACATCTGACTGGCTGCACTGATGGAGTTAGGGTCATATACCAGCTCCTAGAATCCCTAGCAAACCAATATCAACCACCTCACCTCAATTGGCCAATTAAAGAGACAATTTAGTAGGGAAATGCAATTAAAAAGTGATTTGTTTGAGGTCACACTAGGAGAAGAACAAAGAGGTGACATGCCCAAGTCCATCTCTGAAGTTCTGTCATGAGATTTAGGTTTAGACAAAAGGCAGGAGCTGTGTGTGACAAATCAGTCCTGGTCAAGATGTGGCCCTGTTCATGACCAACATTTTGGCTCCAGTTCCTTCCATAAGATGGTCTGCAAAGCTGAAATCTCTTCTGAGGAGACATGCTGCTTGTCTGGTTGACACAAGGCTAAGAGCCTTTTCCTCTTCCCTGAATAAGATTCCTGAAGAAATTTCAGCTTCTTGAGGGTGCTTTGCATCAAGAGCTTGATAGCTAAATGAGTAGTAACAAGTGTCCTTAGAACGTCTTCATTATATCCCCGCCATTAGGTCACAAGCTGCATTCATGCATGGGGCCATTCCCTTGTTCATGGCCTCAGGCTAGCTTCAGTGTCATGCTTACCAGCCTTGCATATGGGACTATGCCTTGCTCTGCCGTGGTTTGAATCTGGAGTGTCCTCCTAGGGCCCATGTTGCAGAACGTTTGTCCTTCAGCTGATGTAGTTTTTGAGAAGTGGTGGTGCACTTAAGACGTTGGATCTACTGGGAGGAAGTTAGGTCATTTGGAGGCTTGCCTTGGAAGGGGATATTCAGACACTCCATTTTTCTTTGTTTTCAGGTGCCATATGTGGTTTTTTCCTCTGCCACATCTTCCAAGTATGATGTCGTCTGTCATCCAAAGCACGGAGCAATGAGATCACATCGTGGCGGACAGATACCACTGTAACTGTAAGCCAAAGTAAAACTTTCTTTCTTAAAAGTTAATTTTCTCAATATTTTTAAAAATTAAGTAATTAATTTTTTAGGGTAGTGAAAAATAAGTAATTGTTTATTTATTTATTTTGAGTAGTGAAGTGCTGAGCAGCTGGGCCCTCAGGATTGGAAGACAGTGTCGGTTGTGTGGCACTGACTATCTAAAGATGAGCTTAATCGTTTCTTCCGGCCCAGCATAAAGAGAAAGCGTGACCCTAGACGTGGAGTGAATGGAGTGTGCAGGTTCCTGTGAGTTCACTGCGGCTCCAGTGGGGATTGGGCAGGCTCCAAGCACTAAATAACCCTAATGATATCAGGTAGGGGCTCACCAGGGAGCTGTTTGAGAGTTTGTCAGAGCATATTAAAATACAATACATCCCCATAATCCAAAATGGAACATCAGTCCATCTGTCCATACATTCTTTCCTGATATTAAATTAGTCCAGGGGCTTTTAAAAATTGCATCATCTACTCAGACTCCCCCTTCTTTAGCGAATGGAAATGTGGTGAGAACGGAGAGAAAAATCAGAATAACGCACGCTGGTGGAAGTTCCGTAATTGAAATCATTATTGCTTCAGACACCAGTGCTTTAACCAGCAAAATCATAAATCAATGCTTCTCGCATCTGAAGGTTGAAAAATAAAGGGATGTTAAACAAATTGCTCCTCTTAAAAGGCATGATGCAATTGGACGCCACTGGAAATGGATAAAAAAGTGCTTTCTGAAGGGACACGTCGCTCTAGCATTTTATCTCCCACTTAATTAAAAAGAATATATTACCTGGCCCTATCTTAGAAATTACATATTGGAGGTCTATAATGGCCGAGCCTTTAACCCATTTAAAAAAATTTACTCCTAGGAACAGTTAATACTTGACACTTAATTGCTTTTACTTGTTGGAGAAGAAAATATGTTTCTTTCCTTCCTTTTTTGATTGACTTTTCCAAAAATCACCTTGTGGGCCGTGAAGATGGTAAGAAAAATGGATTTTAAGAAAGTGATAGTAGGTAGGTGATATTATCTCCATTGAATGGTTCAGGTGCAGAGGGGAGGTCTAGAAAGCGAATGTACTTGCACAGGATTACCTAGGGAGTAAATCACGGGTGTCCTTATTCTGTTCCCCATGACAAGGTTGCATACTTCTAGACATATTTTTTGGTAAGTGTAAGGGAAACAGTGGAAACAGGATAATATGCCATGTTGGAGTAGCTAATTCTCACAAGCTATTAGCCAGCACCTGATTCTGGGACATTTATCATATTATCTGCAAAAGAAAAGAAAAAGAAAGAAAAAAGAAAAAAAAAGGCAAGACTTGTGCCTTTCCTGAGAGTCCTTCATGGTGATGGACCTAAAGGAGCTGCCAAATGAACTGTCTCAGTCATATTGACCTGGAAGAGAGTCTAATCAGAATCTTTGTGGAGATGAGCATGAATACTGGGCTTCTTCTAGAACAACGCCTGTGTAGACTTTGTGTGAACACGCTGGCCTTGGTGTACAAAGGAGGAAAGAAACCACTTATTTGATTTCCACAAGTCAGAAGATTGCCATTTCTGTGCTGTTTGCTTTCCTCCTTTTCCAGGCAATAAATTTAGCACCATAGACGAAAGTGCTTTCACTTTCTTTTCTTTCTCTGTCATCCCTCCCCAAAGCTGGGTATTAGTGAAGGCCCTTGAAAAGCTGCTCAAACCAACTGCTTCTCTACAATATCCCTCCGGAGCTCGGCTGACAGGCCTCATCAGGTTTCACCTTCTGTGGCTTGTGGTCACATATGGGCTGTGCCTCTTCCACCTCACAGGAAAATATTTGTGTGTTGGTCTCATCAGATTTCCTTTTCTCCTAGGACTGGCCCTGCTCACTCCATCTCCGCACTGTTGGTTAACAGGGGACTCTCTGACTTTCATGAGGATCACTGGACATGTGACAGAAAACTGGGAGATCAGGAAGCTGTCCTTCCCTGCTTTGACTTTGTTCTGTCAGAACTGATAAGGTTAGCAACTGTAGAATCAGGAGATGTGGAGAGGGAGAAGGGGAGAAAGAGGGAGAGGGAGGGAAGGAGAGACAAAGACACACACACAGAGACAGAGAGCCACAGAGAGAACCCTGTTAGCCAGAAGCCGGAGAAAGTCATTATTAGGTGTCCTCTTGTATATTCTCCATCTTAAGCTCCAGTGATCCTTCTGAGCCTCTCACCCCCATCCCTGGGCTAGGATTACAGCCTGGAAAGGCCACACCTGGGATTTTTAGTGAGGGATCTGAACTGAGGTCCTTATGCTTGCTCAGCTAACATTCTTACCACTGAACCATCTTCGCACTCCTGAGCTGTTTCTCAGATGGGGTGGTACATCGCTGTGAGAGAGCTCCAGGCGGCCTGGCTTGGGACCTGAGAACTGGAATCTCTGATTTGCATGTTTGTCCCCATAGATAAGAGACACACAGAAGCCAATGTGCACCTTTTTGAAAAGTTGATACTTTTTTCTTTCTTATTCCTTTATTCCTCTTTTCTCTTTCTCTCTCTTCTTCTCTCTCTCTCTCTTTCTTCCTTCCTTCCTTTCTTTCTTTCTTTCTTTCTTTCTTTCTTTCTTTCTTTCTTTCTTTCTTTCTTTCTTTCTCTCTCTCTTTCTTTGGTTCATTAATCCTAATTCTCATTGCCCAATGAAGAACAATGACATGGCTGTGTCCATAATGGTGCTGTAGGGACTGCTGGCAAAACCTAAGAACTACACTAACAAATACCTCCCCTCCCACTTCCCTCTCCAACTCCAGGGTCTCTTATGTCTTAAGTTGCCCTTAAACTGTATGTAGCCAAGGAATATCCTAAATGCCTCCCACCAAGTACGAGGAGTACATCACTGCACTCTTATGACCAATTTATGAAGAGATGTGACATGAACTCAGGACTTCATACATATAAGACAAGCAGTTTGTAAACTTGAGCTACGTCCCCAGCCCTTAAATCCTTATAAAAACATGGTTTGGAGGCTACCTGTGATCTGATAATAATAAGATTATATAATAATCATGTGAAAAAAAGTACACAGAAAAGCTTATATCTAGGGAAAACAGGCAAATTTATAAGGGCTTATCTGTAACTAATTAACAAAATGTCCAGTGGTATCAACAGCAAGGCTTAAAGCTTTCCTCCGGATGAGATGTAGGCACTATGTGAATAATCTTCAGCCTAAAAATCTAATTGATATTCTGCCAGTTTTAAGGGAGGCCCGAAGAAACAACTCTTACATAGACGGTCCAAAGGTCACAGAAAGGAAAGCATCTAGAGCCATTTGAGACTTTTGTCTTGGACTGGGGCCCAGAACAGTGTTTTAAAAACTTGCTTTATGTGAGAACATATCTGAAAATATCAATGGAATTTGTGACCACTTTCTCCAGAAAAACACATCCATCAATAACATCTTTGGTGTATCTATTTACTTTAAGATTGGGCCTGCAAGTTTTCTTTTATCTCTATATTCATCTATATCTATCTATCTATCTATCTATCTATCTATCTATCTATCTATCTATCTCCATCTATCTCTTTGTATGGTATGTAACAGAGAGAGAAAGTGAAAGGAAGAGGGAGAGGAAAAGGGAGAGGGAGGGAGGGAGGGAGGGAAGGAGGGAAGGAGGGAAGGAGGGAGGGAGGGAGGTAAGGAGGGAGGGAGGGAGGGAGGGAGGGAGGGAGAAAGAGAGAGAGAGAGAGAGAGAGAGAGAGAGAGAGAGAGAGAGAGAGAGAGAGAGAGAGATATTAATGCGGGATGCGGGGGCCCTTTTCCTAATTCTCCAAACATGGACACAGTTTCTTTGGAACGCATTTCACCCTTGGATGACTGAAGACTGTAGAGTAATGATAATGAATAATTCAGGCTTCCCTTCCCCCTGCACCCAAGACAGGGTTTTTCTGTGTATCCCTGACTATCTGGGAACTCACTCTGTAGACCAGGTTAGCCTTGAACTCACAGATATCTGCCTGCTTCTGCTTCCCACATGCTGAGATTAAAGGCATGTAGCACAATTGCCCAGCAGGTTTCAATATTTTCAATTATATCGTGCTTTTGAATTTTAATTCCTATTTGTTTATTTATATGTCATACACACACACACACATGCACACACACACACCACACTGTTCATGTGTGGGTCAGAGGAGTCAGTTGTCTCCTGTGGGTTCTAAGGATCAAACTCTGAGAGGCTTTGTGGCAAGCCCTGTACCTGGTGGGCTATCTCTCTGTTCCTTCAGCACTCTGTTTAGTATGATACTTTGTTTTTGTGGATTTTGATTCCCAGTTAAAAAACTGCCATCGGGTGTTCAGCAGGAGAGTGAAGGAACATCACACACTCTGTAGCAGCAATCAGAGGCTGAACCTGCCAGCAGAGCTGACTCTGATGGACAAACGCTTCCTAGGGTGAGTAGACAGGAGTAAGAACTGTTTGGTGGTACACCCGTGAAAGGTAGCTTTGTTCAATGTGTGTGTTATAAGCACACATGTGTAAGACATAACAGTCTTAGATGACACTAGAGTGGGACAGATGATGCCCATGTGTGAATCTCCACAAGGGTTCTGAGGCACAGGGCTCTGGAAGTAGGCTGCCAGCTCTCATTCCGGTACCTCTCATGAGATTATGGCCACCCCATGACTACTCCATCTCATGAAATGTTTTCATCATCTGGAAGTCAGAAATTATTTTTACTATTTCCATTTTCTGAAATTGAAAAAAAAAACCCCAACCTCTCAGGTGAAATCCCTGAAGACCCCGAGTGCTCTCTATCATGCTTAGAGGTCACTGGGCTGCCTCATCGGCTTTTCCAGAAACGTCTCCCCCAGCAGTGCTCTCTGCCTCTGGTACAGGAGACGGCAAAATTATGAGCACTCATGCATCTGGTCAATTACACAATGCTTCACCAACAAGGGAAATTCCTTCTCCACTTCAGCTGGTGCACAGTTATGCCCTGGAGCCCAGGACGGACATGCCTTGTAACTTTTTAACCTAGTTAGTGTAACTGCCAATATTATTCCTGTTCATATAAATGTCTAATCCTTTCTTGAATCTTGCTCGACTATTTCCCTCAATAATATCCTGCAGCAGTGAATTCCAAAGGTGCATTATACGCTGCTTTAAAAATATTTCCTTTATTTGTTTTAAATTTGTTGCCTTTTAACATTGCAGCGTGGCCAGTGCTCTTGCCTTAAGTGGAACAGGAGAAAGACAGAGCGTCACGTCTCCCCAGCACTTCCTTACCTACTACTCAACGCTGTCTTCTCTCACTATTTTGTGTCTTGTCACTTATAATCGTCATTAAGTGAGATGATTTGACTAAGTGGTTTTAGGCTACCTGGGACACAGAGCAGGCATTGGCCCAAAAGCTTTCCTTGATACTCAGTGTGATTTATTAGATAAATATTTACCCAGTACCTATTTGTGTAGGAACTGTTTCAATTTTGGAGAGACAGCTTTGAATAAGACTAGGCCATTGTTCAGAAGGACCTGACTTTTCTTGAGAGGAAATGGGCGGTAACATAGTGTGTAAATTATAAGGTCCCGTTTCGGGGTCAAAAAAGATCTATCCATCCTCTACATCCTCAAAGTCTACCAGACTTGGCCTGGTCTCTTGCTGTTTTCCCCTCTCTAAAATCTGTAACACTATAATTATTTACATAACATTTACATTGCATTAAGTATTACAAACTATCTATAAATGATTAACGTGTATGCAAGCATGTGCATAAATTATATCAAGTCCCATATCATGCAATAGAAAGGACTTGAACATTGTGTGATTTCAGGGTCCTTGGGTGAGAGAGTGTTTTTTTGAAAAGAGTGTAGGTGGGCCGGGCCACTTATTAGTAATCTATGTGACATCCCAGAAGTCACTGTGGCTCTGTATTATTTGTGGAGTATGTGAACAAATCGGGATTAAGAAAGGTCATTTTAGTTACATTGCCACACTAGGTCTGGGAGGAACAAGCCTCTAATGCTTCTCCTAACTCCCAAGAGTGTTGGCATAGACAAAGGAAAGGATTTAGCCGGAAAGATTCCAGTTGCAAGACACAAGGTGCTCTCTCTAAGCAGCTGGGTGACCTTGGGCAGGTCACCTTATTGCTCCTACCCAAAGCATTCTTCTTCATAAAAATAGGAAGGAAGTTTTCTTCTTCCTTGGGGTTTTGAGTAGTATTATCTGGAAGTTCTTTTTTTTTTCTTTATCTTTAATCATTTTTTATAGTCCAGTAGTTATCCCTCTCTCTGTCTGCCCTGTGACACTTCCTCATCCCATTCCTCCTCCCCTATCTCCAAAAGGGTTCCCCAGTCTCCCACCCCACCCCATCCTGCCAGGCCTCCCTACTCCCTGGGGCCTGGAAAGTTCTTTAAAAACTGACAAATGGTATAAATGTTGTAGAACTTTGGTCTTTGTTTTATTTAAAGATTTGTTTCTAGATAAGGTCTTGAGTAGTCCAGGCTGACCTTAAATTCATTAAAAAGCTGGGGATTACCTTAAATTCCTGATTCCCCTGCATCTGCCTCTGTGGACCTCCATGTCCCTTTATATTGTGCTGGGAGTCGGTTGAAGCCAGGACTTTCTGCATTCTAGACACACTTTTCCAACTAAGCTACATCCGGCAGCTAAGAGATCTGGTTATTGTTGCAACTCTTCTTCCACAGGATTTACTTCAGGCATGTGCCGCAAGCCACACCCACAGCTGTGCAACTATCTGGTCTTTCATTCTTCCTTTTTTTCTCTTCCTTGCTTTCTCAGTTCCCTAACTTATCCCTGCCTCTCTTGACAGCCCATCCATGGCGCCTTAGAAGTGCCCAACCTCAGAGCTACCTTTGGGCATCTTCTTGAGCTTGTGATCTGTTTCTTAAGGATTTCAAAAATGGGATCACGTGGAGTTCTTACCCGTCGTTTCAGTGGACTGGAGGTGATTACTTGCTTTTATTTTGTTTAATGCTTCGTCATCTGGGGTCAGGTTATCCAGACGTCTACACGGAAAGGCTGAGTCCTCGCCTGAATTTCTGAGTGAATCCTTCCCTAGAAACCACACTTTGACCCAATTACCTGTCTTTAGCTTTCTCAGGACAGCATTCCAATGTGGTAAGTATATACCATTTCCTTGTGCAGTCTGTCATGATTCTCTCTAATAGTTCCTTAATGCACACACCCCCCCTTACTGAAGCAATTCTAAATAAAGTCACACAGCATCCCCACATAATCATGTATTTAAAAGGCATCTCAATAAATTATTAGGATTGTTTACACGCATGGTTCGAATTTACTGGCAAATTGCTTGGCCCTTGGGTTTAGGATGTAGTTGCCGGCCAGGCTCCTTCTGGGTGAAAGTCTGAAATAGGAGAGGTTGCCCTTTACTGTCCCTCACCAGCGCTTCCTCTGCCTGGTTCCTGGCCTTTCAACACCTCCCTCCTTTCCCTGCCCTGAATAACTCTGAGGGGCTGACAGGCCTTTTGCACCTTCATGTGAAGACGTTTTGTGGGTCCCTTCCCAGATCTGCCCCCAACCAAGGTGAGGTGCGCAAAGAAATAAATCTTCAATGGTATAATTTTAGATGCTCTGGCAGCTGGAGAGGGCAGCTATTTTTGGGCTGTAGGGCTTTCTCCTTGACCCGAGGTGACACGGTTTTGCCTGTTGCTAGAGTAGTCAGCCAGCCCTGCAGAACGTCTTTTTAGGCGCGTGTTTGCAGTTCCTGGGGTGGCTTCTTCATGCCCTCTACTGAGGTCCGTGCTCATCCAGAATGTTGTGTCCTTACCTCACACAGGGGCAAGCGTCTGCTGACAGTTGCCCATGTAGGCTTATCTCAGCGTAACTCGGGCACAGCCTTTAGAGGAAGTATAGATGGAGCAGACACCCTCCATGCAGGAGATGGAGGAAAACCGATGGTCCAGTTTCTGTGTGTTCCAAGGTCTCCATGGTTTATCAGCTGCTTGGCCACTGTTGTGTGAGTCACCCCCTACTTGGATCCAGGCAGGTCTCCAGACCACAGTGTCTCTGCCTCACCACCTACACTGCATGGCTGGAAGCTGTGTGTTCACGATGTCTCTTCTGACCACCCTGCTTGCTGTCTTCCCCAGGCTCCTGATGCAGCTGCTATCGGCAGACCTCCTGGACTGCCCTGGGAAGGGAGTGGGAGCTCCTGCCACAGATGGGTGGAACATCGACAAGAAGATTTAACATTGGCTAAAGGTGGCCAAAAATAACAGTGCCTTCCAGATGAGGTGACCTCAGAGCCAAGAGCATCATGGGGTAGAGTATCTTGTTCCCAGTTTTATGACCTAAAAAGTACACAGAAGATGCAAAGATACTACAGAGAGAAGGAACAAAGTCTGCAGAGAACAGGGGAAGGCGGTTAGTTATATATATATATATATATATATATTTTTTTTAAATAGGATTTTGTTGTGTGTGAACACACAGCCTTTTATACATGTTTGAAGAGAGATCTAGATCTATACATATATAAATGATAGATGAATAGGTGATAGATGATCGATAGATAGATAGATAGATAGATAGATAGATAGATAGAACAAAACACAATAGAAGACCAAAAGGAGAAAAAGGTAGAAACAATGTTGCCTTCCTTTGCTATTGAAACAAACTTAATAAATCCTCATTGAGACTCAAGTACGTCTGGTCCTATTACCTTTCTGCACAACATGTCGCCCTAAAACTTACTAATATAAAAACATAACCCTCACTGTATCACAACCAGTCATGGTTCAGAGTGTCAACTGGGATGAGCTGGGTGGTCTCAGGGGCTTTTCTGACATTGAGGTTGGCAAATAGTTCAGGCTGGTTTCTTTTTATATGGCTTACATTGGCTCATCTGGTACCTGACGCTGGCCAGCAGTTATTGCCCCCTCAGATGAGGGGTGCCTGAGCAGGGTCATTCCATGCAGTCTGAGCCTCATGGCCACCTCGATGTTCTCCTTCTTGGAGCTGCTCAGGGGTCAAAAAGTGAATGTCCCAAGACAAGGTACAAATGTACTCATCCATTTGGTGTAGCTGAGTCACATACTGGGTTGGTTCACCACTCACAAGGTCGGTTCAGGTTCAAGAGGTAGGCACAGAGATGTGTCTCTGGAGTTTCAAAGTGTTATGGCACCTGTAAACATCTCAAAGCCATGATGTCAGCTGGCCCAGTGCCAGTCCTCTAAGAGCATGTATCTAGTTGAAGCTATAAAAAAAATCAGTAAAGGACTGGGAATGCAGTCCAATAGTACAGCACTTGCCCTACATACAAGAAGCACCACCTCTGCAAAGAAAGAAAGTAGTCAAGGGTATGTTTAATGGAAAAGAATAAAATATCCACTGACCAGGGCTATGGGGCAACAGATGAATGTATCTAAGGAATACACTTAAAGAAAGGATTCCTTGAAGAGCTGTGTGTTGTGGGACACACCTATAATCTCAGCAGTGCATGATGTGGTGGTGTTGTGTGTGTGTGTTGAATCTTTAAGACTGAGGCCAGACTGGGCCACATATAGCAAAACTCTCACTTGAAACAAATAAATAAATACAACAAACAAAAACTCCCAAACTTTGTATATGTAGAAATCATAGGCCCAAAGCCACAAGGGAGACCTGTGGTCACTTACTACCATTGGAGAGACTTGAAAGGCCAATAGAAGGACACTGGGACACAGTGGCTAACATCTTTAAAATGTAGAGTGGGTGTTTTGGCCAGCCATGCTCAGGCCTGCGCTCTTGCTTGCAGTAACTTTGCTGTTTGTTCCTGGCCTTCTGCTGCCCCACCTCAACCTGGCTCCTGCCAGCTGTTCTGTGTTTTGAGCACATTATTCTGCTCTGGCTGTAAAACTCTTCCTGATCCCTGAATGTTCTGAAGTGGAGGCTGTCCTTTATATGTATGAAGGGCCAGCCTTCTGTTTCTCTCCCTGCTTACTGAAGAACAGTGAGCAGCTCCCAGTCTTTTTACGACTCATTCCTCAAGCTCACAGCTTGCAATATCTATTTTTATTTTGCTTTCCCCCTTAGTGGCCCCTGTCTCTTGTCTTCTAGAATGCTGTCTTGTTTTCCACGTCTCATGCTTTTCCTCTCTGCTCTGGTCTGTCTTAACCTAGCAGCTAGTGGCCTGCCAATCACAAGACATCAGTATGCACAGTGCCCAGCATCTCCTCCAGGTTCAGCTTTGGCATCTTCCTTCAGAGGACCTACTCCAATCTCAGGACTTTCAGGTGAGGTTCTATCTTTGGTAAGCATTTCCTCTATCCAGTCACCACTAAAAGCACTTTTCATCTGGACCTTTAGTCTCTAAATACCAACCAGCGTGGAATTCACCTTTAATCCTCACAGAGGTTGGGTTTCTTTTCTCTTAGTACAAAGCCACATATATCTACTGTGGAGAATTTAGAACACACAGAAGAGCAAAATTATATTTATACGCACCATTACTATCCTTTGATGCGGGCCCCTCTTGAGATGATGATTTTTATAGACAAAACTCAGCAGTATTTAGATGGAAAATACTTTCTTCCGTGCTACTTGCTGGCTGGTAGAACCAGTTCTATGGAACGGCAGTGCCAGGCCCCAGCTGATTGGAATAGGGCTAGCTATCTGGCCCTGGTTGGGTGTGTGTCTGTTCTTTCCTTGAGATTAAATCAGATGGTATCTGAGACTGGACCTATAATATCTTACTGAGGTAGGCTTAGTCACTGTGCCTGGGAACTCAAAACTTTGCTGGAGAAGGTGGTTTGTAGGAGAGAATGAAAGAGACTGTGAGACACTGAGGAAAAGTCAGTGTTAAAGGAGCAAGAACTCCTTACATCTGGCCCCAGTGTTTTCAGTGACTTTTCTCAGGTGGCGTTGCATCTGATCTTGACTCTGTCCTTGAGAAGTGTCTATAAGATCCTGATACCTCCATCGGCCAATGCCTGCCCAAGACGGTTGCTTTTTGCAATGAATACGATGCTAGAATTCTTCTGTGTATCATATGATTATCCAGACTGTAATTTTCAGTGTGGTAGGTCAAGTGCTGTGTGGGAGGGGCCCTGCACTTAATGTGAGCAGCTTGAGCTCTGGTGTGGAATAACACTGAGTTCACAGGCCCTTCCTTGTCTCCTTTGCTGTGTGATTCGAAAGACAAACACTACTCATCTCAGTATTTTTGTCTGTAAAATGGTAAATCACAAGGAATCTTAAGGTTCCTAGACTTAAACTTGCCATATAGCAGAGGGTGACCTTACACTCCTGATTCTCCTGCCTTGGTGCCAGTGTGCTGGGTGACCTGACCCATAACCATTGTTAATAATCACAAACCGGTTCTCTATCAACAGCCCTTCTATTTCCAACATGTTAAAACACAACTGTGAGAATACTTTCAGAGCTGAACATTTAGGCATTGGTACTCCTTGGGCTGAGTGCCCTCAAGCTGAAATACTGGACCAGAGGTCATGAGCATGAAAAATGCATAACTATGGTCCAGCATCATTGTTGCCTGTGGACGGTCTGCTTCCCCAGGCTCTGGCATCCTTATTTCTACCCTTTTTCGTGGCTTTGGAGACAGGGCATTTCCTTCCATGTTTGTGGTGTGTGCTATAGTCAACTTCCAACAAAATAAAGGTACTGTTGCATCTGACCTGTGGGACTCTTTTAGGTGAAATTTAAAACCACTCGGCTAGTCACTTCCATGCCAGGTATAGATTAGGCTCAGAGCTACACAGGGTCTATGGGTTAGATTTCCAGGTTGCTAACCACATTGGGGGCTTTGCAATCCTCGTGTGAAAAGATCCTATTGGTTCTAAGGAAGTCAGATATTGACTGAATTTTGACAATATCTATAGACTTTTTAGATTTTATAAAGTGTCCTGAGAAATAGGATCATTTAGAACATGAACCTTTTAATTCTTTGTTGTATCTGGAGTCATTTGCAGAACCTACCACAGCCTCATAGCTTGGGAGAACACAGATATGGGACTTTGTGAGCTGTTTCTATTTATTTTCTTTGTATAAGTTTATTTTTAAAAGAAAACATCTCATTATGCAGCTTGGAATTTGCCATACATTCCGTGCTGGTCTTGAACTCTTGGAGACCTGCCTGCCTCTGCCTATCAGTGCTGGGACTAAAGGTGTGCACCACCACTCCTGGCTTACAGCCTGCTTCTTGAGGTCCACATTGTGCTGTGTACTCAGGGGATAGAAAAGACTACCCATGTGACCATGGTCCTTAAGGGGCAGAGTGTATCAGGGAAGTAGTGTACAGACAACTCTAAGGGAGAGGAATCCTATCAGGATGGGACCACACATCTTTGAGAAAGTCCAGAATTAAGTATTTCAAGAGTCTCCCCCTGAACACCCATGCTCTGGTGTCATCCCCTTCCCAACATCCTGCCTTTTTGTGGTTATAACCCCTGTGTGAATAAGTAAAAATTATGATTTGATTAATACATATACATATACGTATACATAAAAGAAACTCACACACAAAAATAGAGTCAAGGTCTATACATCTAGTCATTCAGGCCCTTCATTTTTTAAATTTGGTTCAAAGTGAAAGAATTCGGGTTGGTCTTTTTTGTCTGTTTGCTTATTTTTTTTAATGTCCAACAATGATCAACAGGAAATCTTTAGGTAAAGAGTTTTGTCTTTGGAAACATGGACAAATTGGCAATATTGAGACCCAGTCTACTAGGTAGTAGGCAGAGGGAGTGTCAGTAGCAAAGAGGGGTTGATGTTTTAGTTAATAAAGGGGTTTCCATTGTCGTTGTCTTAAGCCATCGACCATACTACCCTCTGTTGTCTTAGGCCTTATTCATTTCTGCTACCTGTATGTGAATTGCAGCCAGAGCTTAGGGGAGAAGCCCTTGTTCTCTTATAAATTGTCAGGGAAGGCTTAGTAGGTTCTGTCAGAGAGGAGGCATGTAGGATGAAGAGGAATTTGGAAAGTATGGAGTTAATACAGAAGGGCCTTCATACAACAGAAAAGAGACTAAGCATAGATATGTACTGGGTGACTGAGAGGATGACAGCTAAGGATCCTTCACAAGACTCGTGTTCTACACAACATCTGTGTGCAGGACCTGGTGAAAGCTGGGATCTCCAGCACAGGTGATATAGGCAAGAAGATGCAGGTGGGAGGAATGGATGAAGAGAAGACCACAACCATTACATGAGAAAGCTGAAAGGGAATCCCAGCCTTTGCTGATGACGGAGCTTGCAACCTCACCCTTAGGGTGCTGTGCTTACAAAGGGCTTCAGAGAAGTTCCCGAGGCTCATTTGGAGCATCATTGGGAGTCACTGCAGGGATGCTGGGAGAGCAGAGTGGTTAAAGGCAACTGCCATGGCCATGCAAGAGAGCTGGTGGTTCTCCCCCAAAGGAGCCTCACTGCTCTTCTAGAGGAAAGTCTTGAAGTGGGAAATCCTGGTCTCATGGACCAGTGAGAGCCTTTTCTATGTAACCCTCTATCTGCAGGGTTTTCTTTTCCTTCCTTTAATTCTTGGGTACTTCGTGCCTGTTTGTGCCATACTCTCAAATAGCTACATGCAAGGTATTGTAACCAGTGTATTTTAAGTTCCTTAGGGGAAGGAGGAATTATGCTTTATATAGAAATAGAAATAGATATAGATATACATATACATATATAGATATATGCTATATATGTTTTAAATATATACATTTACGTGTGTATGTATGTGTGTATTTGTGTTATAAATAGCTTTGTTGAGTCAAATGCTTTGGTAAATGAGTAAATTTCAAAATTAATTTTTTCTAGATCATTCCTCCTTTGGCATGTAATTTGGAAGTTAGTGGCAAGTTAAATACTCTTTCTTTCAAAATATGAGAATGATTTCCTTAAACAATCTACTTAAAACTATCTTGAAATATAAAGTAAAGGAAGACTGGGAAGTTGTTTCAAAACGGCAAAGCCTTTAAGAGTCAATGTCACATTTATTGCTATAAAATATTTTTCTCTCTCTGTTAGACATCTGGATCCCATTACATACAGTATTGGGTACTTGAGTTCACCAGCCATTTTGCATACTAAGCAGGGTGCACACAAAATCCCCACAGATATCACCAGTACACATTTGTTCCATGTAATTCCTACTTTACATTCACAGGCGACTCCTCTGTCACCGACTCAATGCTTACCACTACATTTTTGAAGTTCCCTTTTTCCCTTACTTACCTTCAGGACCAAATTCTGTACATATGAAGGATAAAGAGCTTCAGAACCATGATGCCTTTTGTTCTTTCTGTCTTGTATGGTCCAGCTATCTATTATCTCTTGCTGAAGTCAAGGAAACAGCTAAATCTTAAGTCTATATTTACTAGGAACATTGACCCAGAAATGAGAAACACAATATGGAATGTTTGCTAATGAGTCATGAATTTCCTTATAATTGCTTCCACATTTGGGATAGTTCCCTTAAACCGTGTAATCTCGACATATCCTGAAACAATCCCATGTGTTGTAAATGATTTTGTTTTATTTCTTGGGTTACTGTTAAGGGCTTATTTTCTGGTTCATTTCATTTTCTTAAAGAAAACCACACACTCATGTCCTCCTAAACATGCAACAAGGCAAACGTGCATGCTCCTGTGATTTTTTTTTGCCTCAGTCTCCACTTATGAAACAAAATAAATAAAAAATAAAAATCTCTCATTATTTGTTCTGGAAATCAAAATAATTACATCGGTGTAGACTATCTTGGGGGTCCCAATTCAAGCCTGTGAGAATTAAAGCCAGCGTCGAGTGACATATCAGCCAACAGGCATCTGACCCTTTGCTAGACGTCAGTATCCATAATGGGAGAGACAGATACAACCAGCATTCACTACAGTAATAATGGAAAATTAAATACGACTTTTAAAAACTGTTCACATTATAAAGTGATCTATTAGCATTATGTGACTGGAACACTTAACGTGACTGATTCTAATTGCAAGACCTGGCCCATAGCAAGCGTTAAAGAGCTGCAAGAGTATGAAGGCAGTTTATCTCTTTGGAGATATTTTAAAGTAGGTTTTCTCGGGAATAAAGCTTCATTCCTGCTGCACAAAACATTGTGTGGATGGAATCTCTCAGCTCAGATGGAACCAGGGGTAATGATCGTTTCTTCTTTGATTCAGTCAATCAATAAACTAAGTAGCAGAGGCATCTTTGCATGCATCCTCCTTTGCAATCAAGTCCTGAATGCAGGACTTGATGCCCATCCCTGATCAGCTTTGCTAGGGAGCAGAGAGATTCTCTTATCAGGCTGTTTCCTTAAGACAGTCTTTAAGCCATGATGGCGGGTCTGTGGGATGAAACTACTCTGTAATACCTTGAGCTGAGCCTAATATACATAGGTTACCACAACAGTGAGGATTCTGAGCATACACACACACACACATACACACTCTAAGGGTACCTTTTATGGAGTTTACGGGTTTCAGAAAAAGTATGAACACATTCAGGTTTGGATGTAATTTTATATTTATGATGGTTAGGTTTTGTTTTTCTTAGATCCATTAAAGACAGACGTTCTATTAACTGTATACCATTGGAAACTGTAGACTTTGCACTGAGGGCATCCTTGCTAAATGTTCATGTTTAACTAGGTTAAGCTATGCTGAAATATTTCCTTGATCTGCATGCACAGGGATTTCTGCTTGGTGTTTTTCAGATCTCCCAGATAATGAAAAAAATTTCCAACCTAGACTTCCCAATTTTAAAGTGATGACCCACATAGTTATCCAAGTAGCCAACAGCAAGCTTTTGAATAATTGATTAAAAACCCCAGTGAAACTGTTAGGCTAAGGACATCAACTTTATTTTAAATGTATTATTCTTACTGTTGTCCTGAGCGGTAAACCCAGGGCCTTAGGCAACCAGCTACAGCCCCAGTCATCAACCTTGTTTATTTAAAAGGTCTACTTTTTAAAAATTAACACTATTTTGGAAAGGGCAGCACTTGATAGAGAAAGAAATTTAAAGGCAGTCGGACTTACTGTAATGTGGTTTTTGTTTGTTTGTTTTGTTTGTTTGTTTTGTTTTGATGTGAAGTTTTTGTTACCTGATTCCCTATAGGTTCTAATTGATTTTTTGTGTCTTCCAAAGCCTTGAATCTACAGAAAGGAGCAGACATTTGTGTTGTTGACCTGGATTAGGAGAGCAGGCAATGAGAAGAAGCTCGTGACCACTGGCACTTAGTTAATAGAAGCAGCGTTTTAAGGATATGCTTGAATTGGGCAAAAATAATGCTTCTCCTTCATCTTCTAGCATATCTTAAATGCCAACTTGGCTGAACGTAACGACTAGTGGCCACTGCCTTTCTCACATAGAGTCTAATACATGAATACATGAATCTAAAAATTGCTTGTTTGAGGGCGGCAAAATGGCTCACTGGGTGAAATGCATGATGAGTGAATGTGAGGACCTCAGTCTAAAACCCACATAAATCTGGTCACAGTATCCTATCTGTAATCCCATGGCTCTAATGATGAAATGAGAGCTAGAGAATTCTTGGAAGCACATGGGTGATCTAGCCTAGTGTGCTCTGAGGTGAACAGAGACTGTTTTAAATAAGATAGGAGGCAAGGACCAACATCTAAGATTATTGTCTGACCTCCACTTATGTGTCTTGGCATGTGCACGTGTGCTCCCCAACATACATATGAGGATACATATACATAATACTATTTTATTTACTGATTTATTGATAGTGGTGGTGTGAATCAGAAGCAAGGCCTTGTGCATGGTGTTCCTTAGACCCAATACACCAACACGTAGAGCATCTCACACCAGTGAATATTAGCAGTGTGTAGGATTTTCCAAAGATGTGGTTTTATGCATCTTGTGGTGGGCTAATGAGTCAGAGTCGGTTCTATTAAGGAAGATCTTTCATGTCTTCTTATTTCAATAAACAAACCAAACTTACATCAAAGACCAACCATGGAACAGCCCCTTTGACAAACAAGTGATACAGGGATGAAAATGGGGATGTTTCCTTCCAGGAACTCACAGGGAAGGATTGGAAGAAGCCTCAGTTAAAGCAGAGGGTCACATATTATAGCACATACCCAACAAACCACACCCAAGTTCATGGCGCTATGTCAGGCATTAAGGGTACAATGGGAAAATGAGATGAGAGATACTTTTATTCTTCATTTCTCTTTTCCCAGAATGCAGGGGTCAAGACTGTGAACAGGCAATGTCAACTACACACTCTCATAGGAAGCTGGGATTTTGAGTGGGTACCTCCTAGTCAGATCAAAGGCTGCAAGAAAGTGACTAAAGGGCATGCCATGTACTCAGGGTGAGTGCGTAAGGATGTGGAGAATGGATGCTTAGGAGATAGTCCTACAGTTCTCAACCTGTGGGTCAAGACTCCATTGGGATAGGGATCATAGACCTTTTCACAGGGGTCACCTAAGACCACTTAAAACACAGATATTTACATCATGATTCATAACAGGAGCAACATTGCAGTCATGAGGTAGTAATAAAAATAGTTTTGTGGTTGGGGGTCATCACAACCGGAGGAACTGTATTAAAGGGCCACAGTACTGAGAAGGTTGAGGACCACTGACCTAGTCCGTTTCCAAAGACCCTCTATAGCAGAAGTGAGCTTTTACATTCTCTCTGATGACGTACAAAGAGATGGCAGAGATGTTTTCTAGACTTGACTCAATAGCTCTTTGATTTTATACCTGATATCACATATTTCATTTTGTGCTGACAATCCTGGTGCTAGGTTCACACAGGCCCTGGCAGGAGACAGGCCTGCTTTATTACAGTCTTCATCTCCACCTTATCTTATTCCTCTCTACTACCAGGTCCTGGAGGTCTAGTCCTGGCCTGGCCAATGCTCCTTTAATCTTCCAGGCTGCTACCTACCTACCTGGACCTTTGTACATTCTGCTCTCATAAACACTTGCCCCTTTAGCACATCTCCATCTCTCCTCTCATGCCTCAGACTTGTGTAGATTTTCTACACAGAAGCACCTGTTTAAATGAACTTTCTGCCATGACTCCCACTATACTGTTACTATGTTTTGTGCACCAATTGTAGCATACTGTTTCACATTCACCGGTGTGAATATAGAATGTTTGTCTCTGCCATTAAACTGAAAGTTCTAAGGAGTGAGGCATGATGCCCACCTTTTGATTATTTGTTAAGATGGATGTATTATTAGTCAGGGTTCTGTAGAGAAATGTGTCTGGTATGGGCTATGATCCAGATAGTCCAACAATGGTTTTTACTAGTGGAAAATCTAGTACTCTAGTAATTGTACAGTCCACAGTACATGGATGTCTATGCTGGTCTTTAGTGTATGTTGAACTCCTGAAAAAGTAGATTGTAATGCCCATGAAGGAATGAACTTGCCAGAGAGAGTAAAGACAAACAGGCAAAGAAAGAGTCTCCTTCTTCCATATCCTTTATGTAGCCTGCCGTTAAAAGGTGTGGCCCAGATTTAAGGTGGATCTTTCCACTTCAAAACATTCCAACTTAGGATGAATCCTCCCAGTTCAAGGAAAAGTCTCTCACAACTGTACCCGGTCATTTGGGTTTTAGTTTATTACATATGTAGTAGAGTTGACAACCAAGAGTAACCATCACAGTAGATAATCTACAACACACTGTTGAACGAATGAATGAGAAATCTAAAGAAACATGTCTCATTATTACTGTAAGGTACAGTACTGTAAGTATTGTAAGGTTCTCTCTGAGCTCAGGCAATATTTATATACTATTCTGGCCTCATTTTTACAGACTTATCGCTGGGATCTTGTTCTCCACTTGTTTAGGCATCTGTCGCTTCTCTTAGGAAGTCACAGTTTATTGATTTTCTTATCCCAGTTATTTCTACCTTGGATGTATTATTTAATACCATTATTATATATCAAGACCTTTCCAAAATGGAGCCAACGATTTATTGAGTGCCTGACTCTGGTTGAAGCTGTGGCCATTCCTTTGCTAGGATTACTGCACAGCTGCTTTGCTAAGAGCTCTAAGCATGGCTACCTAGCACACTGGCAGCCTTGAACATGGGAGGGTCATTGAAGCAGACAGGTCCAGCATATCCTTGAAAAAAAAATATATGTGTGTTGGATTCTAGATCTAAGGTATGTCATCATGACTTCGGGAAGGGAAAGACATTGATGGAACAGAGAAGGCTTGTAGATGAAGATGATAAAAGCAAAGAGGTATTTGGGACAAGGATAAGGAGACATCTCTAAAAACAAGTCATCTTCTAGCTGACTTCATTGGCGGCGATGAGGACTGAGGCACTTAGAGGGGAATGTGGGACACACGGTGCAGTGAGGCTGGCAGAGATGTTTGACTTAGTCAGGTTTCTGCCCATACAGATTCACATTACCTGGAACATCCAATTTCTTAACTGTGGAAAGAGTTATCATCCTCATAACTCTCAAAAAAGAATTGTCTATATCATGGCTTTCAGCTTTCAGTTCTGCATCTGAGGTGTACCTATTCTAAGTGTCTGTTTAGAACATACCATAAACTACTTATCTGAACTCTAAGTATAAAAGTAACAGTGCAGCAGGATTTGTAACTTTCTAGTTTTTATTGACGTATCTTGGTATGTGTGCACACTCGTGTACAACATGTGCATGCATGTGTGTGCACATGTGTGCATTCACATATGTGTTTAAGTATGTGTGCATTTGCATGTATACTATGGACATTTTAATCTCACTTGTTAATATTGGCCACATATACATTAGGTTCATTAGATTCATTCCTACTGAGAACTGTACTGTCCTGCCCCAGGGAACATCCAGTTAGGAATGAGGCAGCAGAGAACAACCAGAGAGGGCCAAGATTTCAAATCTACTAACCTGAGGATACAGCTTGCCTTTCCATTAACTAGTGTGTGGCTTTGGACAAATCACATCACCTTTCTGATTTTCAGTTTGCTTCTCTTACTTTTAGATAATAACAAAATTGGTAGAGGCTTGTTAATGCAGACTTATAATTACACTGTACCAGGATACTGAGGCAGGAAGATCTGAAGTTGCACAGGTCATGCTTGATATGCCAAACAAACAAACAGCAAACCAAACAACGGTGAACCAGGAGTGTTAGCACAAACCTGAGACTATTCTGAGCTACATAAGAAGTAACTGAACAGCTAGGTTCTGTACATAGCCAGGCCCTGTGTAAAAATGCATATGAAGGGTAGTTTTTTTTTTTTAAAGACCCAAACAATTGCTTTCAGAAAATAGCAAATCTAATACTATTAAAATTGTTGAGGTCATTTCCTCAACTGTGAAAATAATTTCCTAGAAGTTCAAATAGGTATCATTTTGTGAAGACAAGGATTATATTTTTTTTCCATATAATATCACTCCAGCAAGTAATCCAAACTGGGTCAGTAATGACTGACAGGGAACTAAAATGTACATTTGAAATACAGACTCACCATAAATCTATTACTAAGACAGATTTTTTCCTTTTCTTTTTCATTTATTAATTACTTTACTATCTTTTTCCTTGGGGCATATTTACTTTATAATAATGTTTTTAGAGGTTATCTTGGGTGTGAAAATGGCTATATAGACGAGGCTGGTCTTGAGCTCACAGAAATCCATTTACTTCTTCTGACACTAGAGGTGGGACCCAAGCTGTGTGCCATCACACCCAGCAAGGCAATATAGGGGATGCTCTTTTCCTTTTTAAAATCTTTATAATCTCCTCAAAAGTAAAAAAGAATCAGGAAAGGACTGTATAAAAAAAAGACTCTAAATGGTGTTGGGCATGCTCTGTTGCAAGGAACTGGTTGGCAGTCTGCTTGGAACTTCTGCCTCCTGATGCATGGAGGAAGGTGAACAATGTTTTCTTGCTCTGAGAAGCTTGGAAAACATTTCTCGATTTTGAAATAGACAAGGTTTTTGAGATGAGGAGTGGTTATATTACACTAAAACAATACAACTCCCTAAGTATTGCATAGGAAGTGTTCTACTCATCCAAGATTAGAGTCTGTCCCACAGCTAACTGGATGAATGTTGAAACACAGTCCACTTGTATCTTGCTTGCCACAGTCACCTCTTGATGCCTGGTGTCTTCACTATACTGAGTACTGACATGTTTGTTCTGGCCTGCATTTATTCATAGTAGTCCCCACGACTACTGTGGGGTGCCACCTCCATGTCAGAATCCTGCTTTCCATAGAACCTGGGGAGTTTTCTCAACTTGAATGGTAAGATGGTTACTTTGGAAAGTCTACTTGCCACAATTTGGAATCACCTAAAGGGAGAGCTCAGTTGAGAAATTATCTTAATTAAATTAGCCTGTGCACATTTCTGTGAGGAACTGTCATGACTATAAATTAATATAAGAAGACTTAATCCATTGTGGGTGGTACCATTCCCTACGTGAACGGATCCTGAACCATATAGGACAGAGAAAATCTTGATGAGAGCAAAAAAGCAAGCAGGCAGCATGGGTCCCCGTCCTTTGCTTTTGAATGCAGGTGTTGTGTGACTAATAGCTTTGCACTCTTGCCTTCCTCTCAGTGATGGACTACAATCTGGAATTTTAAGCCCCAGAAACCCTTTCCATCCCTAAGCTACTTTTTGTCAATGTATTTGTCCTGCAGCAGAAATGAAATTAGAAAAAAATCCTTTGCATAGAGGTTCACCCACAGAGGTTTCTTAACTCAGGCTCAGAAAGCACACACTGTATCTTTAAGAAATAGTTTACTTGTGAATCAGTAAACGTACTAGACAAAGCAGCCATTACTTATGCATTCTTGCATACCCGGCAAGGTGAAAATAATAGAATAAACATCATATACTTCATTATGATATCGGTTTACACTTCCAGGGTATACAAAAAGAGGCCATTTCATCAAGCTAATTGCCTGAAAGTAAAAGAGAGAGAACTTTGGCTATTAGTCTATTATGGGGCTTTTTTCTTAATCACAAATAGGGGCCGTGTGTCCCTGGGGGGATGTGTATTCTAATTTACAATTGAACTACAGATCAGAGCAATCAATCTTGGGCAGCACTTTCACTGTGTAATTGCTGCAACATAACAAATAATAATAATATTTAAAAAAAAAAAGGCAAAGAAAGAAAAGAAGAAGAAGAAGGCCGAAGCTCAGCTTCTGCTTGAGGTAGAGATATTTCCAGGCACTAGTTCAGAGAGGGAGGGGGAGAACTGCCATGTCCATGAATATGCAATGAGGGCTCATTAGCGGCCTAGTGTTGCCATGACGAATGGCATTATCCCCGGCCTGGTGCTGCCTAAACATGAATTTTATAAGGATTCATTTATCATGACTTGTCATGGGCTTCTGTACAGTTCTTTCTCCAGCTCACACACCTTTCCCCATTAGAGCACTAGAAATCTTTCCTTATTATTATTGTTTCCTTTTGTATTGATTTCTGGCACTTTGAAGCAAGTGTTCAAATATAGTAACATACTAATGAGAGATTTGTGACTTCAAAGTTGGAGAACTAAAACTTGATTATTCTCACTTCTTCCATGTAGTTGTGGTGTAAAGAAGAAAGTTGGGCTACACTTTGGAAGAAATTTCCCAATGTGTGAGCTGTTTTGAAAAACAAAACAAAACAAAAAAACAAGCCTTCTCTCGTGTAACAGTTTCACATAACAGAATTTTAAAATTTAAAATGAGCTAAGTTGCACCCTTTTTGTGTTTTACAAGTGTCTAAGCTTATTTCTTACCAAGAAGCATCTTTCTATAGTGGAGAGTAGAAAGAAAGGATGCTCAAAAGCTTGGTCATTGATGACAACTTATTAATAAATAAAAACATGGAAGCAATCTCCCAAGGCAAACACCAATAGTTTTTGGTTGGGTGGCCCTGAAGCCACACAACTGCTGAGAGAGAGGTGCATAAGTGAGATTATCAAATTTAAGTTCACCACTTGGTCAAGAATATGGTCCCAGGTTGACATAATGCCTTTCTGTAACCAGAGACACCATGGCTGTTGTGATTAATCAATGTAGTCACCATAGAAGAGAGAGGTACAAGGCCTATCTCAGTGTCAGCTAAGCAGAGCACAGAGAAACTCAGGTAGGCTCAGGTCCAGCCTGTGGCTGTAGTCATTGATCTATAGAATTTATGTATAGAGAATAGCTGTGTGGGTCCTTTTAGTGTGACTTTCTCTCCTGTGTTGCCTTAGATTCTGTATTCACAGCAAGTAATTTTTAATGCAATGATAATATTTATGTAATAAGCTAGACAATGAACCATTATGTACATGATAATTTTATATCGATGAAGAATCTTGGCCATTCTGAGTTCTTGTGTAAGATTCTTGAGTCAGCCTGAAGCAGGCTTATGATTACCTTGTCCTTTGGGGTGGAGTGCTGAGGGTCAAACCTAGAGTTTCAAGTGTGTTAGGTTCAAGTGCTTGATCACTAACCTCAGTCAGCTCTATTTCCATTTCAAAGATGAGAAACATCTAGACTCAGAAATAGAAGGAACCAGTCAGAGTCACACAGAAAATGTAAACACTGAGTCCATCATCTAGTCTGTAGATTCTTAGGTGGGTACTTTATTGTACTCAAAGTCATAGAGTGGAAATTCTTTATGTGTCAAGGACAACTGTCCTTCATAATCTACAGGGGACTACTTCCAGTCACTTCATCTCCCATCCCCGATATAAAGATCTGTGAATTCCCAGGTCTTCTGTAGAAAAGTCTAATATTTTCATATAACCTATACACAACCCCCTGTATATATTGTATGGTCATTAGCTGGCTTATTATGTCCCTTACAATGTGAATGCTAGACAAATAGTTGTTATAGTGTATTGATTAGGGACAAATGACAAGAAAAAACATTTACTGCACATTCAATACAGACACAGTTTTTTAAAAGATACTTTTCTATCCATAGTTTGTAGAATCTGCAGATATAGAACCTGTAGATATGAAGGGCCAAGGGAATATATGTTGAGATTTAATAATTAGTATGTTGGGAAAGTAGCCCATTGAAAAGACGGCCATCATTGACATTTAAGAGCTTTTGGTTCTCCAAAGCTACTTATTAGCATACAAATTAGCTCAGGTACCCGAATTAATATTGTTATCACTCCAATCATGTAAACTGAATTGTCCTTCACCTTTTAAAAACGGAAGATATAGGGACTGGAGATCTGGCTCAGCAGTTAAGGGAGTGTTGTTCTTGCAGAGGACCTGTGTTTGCTTCTCAGCACCACATGGTAGCTCACAACCACCTGTAACTTTATTTCCAGAGAATCTGATGTCCTCTTCTGACACCTTTGGACATTAGGCATGCATGTGGTACATATACATAAAGGTAGGCAAAACACTCATATATGTAAAATAAATTCAATAAAAATGTAAAAATACAGATATGCAATGCTTTCAATGTATACACTGGGGCCTCCTGGTTGGTCCCTTTATGTTGTAAGTCTACTGGGTATTGTGGTTTTTGTTTCCAAAGAAATTAGCCCTGCCCCTTTCTTTTAGGGGATGGCTTAGTGGATAAAGTGTATGCCATGCCAGTACAAGGACTTGAATTTTGGTCCCCAGAACCCATGTAAAGCTGGATATGGTATTGTAAACCTGTAATTTCAGTGCTTCTATTGTAAGACAGGAGGCTGAGATAGGCAATCCAAAATAGCTCAAAGGCTCACCAGCCTGGCACACAGAGAAAGTCTGTTTTCAGTGAGGTGGTTCTCTGACCTCTATGCATATGCCACAGCACATACATACATACCCACATTTATACACACAGACATGCACACTCATATGCACATGGACAAAGATTGAAAAATGAAAGATAGCCTTGGATTTTCTCCATGAGTGAACTCAGTAAAGCTTTTGGAGATAATTTTGTGAAGAAGGAATTAAAATATTGGCAAAAGAGATTTTCTTTAAAATTGGTAGAGACAAAACAGACCATGACACCAAACATCTGAATAAAAAAGAAAAAATAGTTTGGAAAAAGTTTGGTGCTATGTTTACTTGACATCATACATCTGGATCTGAAAAACATCTGGATTTCCACTCTTCCCCTCCCCAGGCCCCACTGGGCTTCACTGGAGTGTGCAGGATTGTGAACTGAAAGATGAAAGAGGAGGCTTACTATCAGTGTTAGTACATTTAATGATGAAACTACCAAGCTCAATTAATCTTTGAATACTACTCTACTTAGCATATCACGTGATGAATAAAAACCTTTCCCAGACAAATAAATACAGAAAGATACAGTCATTCAATTTAAGACTAAAATTTGGCCAGGTGTGGTGGCATATACTCTTAATCCCAGCACTTGGAAGAAGAGGCAGGTAGACCTCTGTGAAGCTTGGTCTACAGAGTGAATTCCAGTACAGCCAGAGCTACACAATGGGACCCTGTCTTAAAATGAGAACAACAACAGCAACAACAACTAAAATTTGGCTTAAAACGTATTTAGAACTTGACCACAGTTTGCTGACTTCAGTTTCTGTGGGCGGAAATCTTTAAAGTGTTCAACCATTTTGTTATCTTCCAGGGGATTCTTCTCTGTGTTTTGCGAGGCTCTGTTAATTCACAATGTGTTTTGACAAAAGTAAAATTTAGTAAACACTTAGTAACATATGAAATACATGTAGTAATAGATGTCTCTGTTGCCAAGTAAATTATCTGAGCTGATAAAGATCAGTGTAAACCTATTCTCTTAGCTGCCTTCTTCATGCCGGAGGCTGAACCCAGAAGAGGAGTCAACTCAATTTGAACTTCAAAGAGTCCAAGTCAACGAACAGCACCTTATGTAACTGTGGATAGTTTTCTGTGTGTGAGCGTGCACTGGAACAAGCCCATCTGAAAAAGTTATCATGATTATTGGACATTACCTCTCTAGCTTATTCTCAATCCAATCAGTTATAATGAAAATAGGCTGCTTGCTTTTTATAGTCTTAACTTCTCAAAATGATTAGTGCTTCCTTGGGATACTCCATTAATTGGCTACACAATCCAGACTGAAAATGCTGAAGCCTGAGAATATTTGGAAAAACGTAACGGTTGTGGCAATTTAAGGGTCTTCAAAAGCTCTAATTTGATTTTAAAAGTGATCTTGACGATGGGAAAGTTAAAGGTGCTCCGAAACAAGATCTGGTTTAATGACAGTGTAGGTTCAAAAGCGTTTAAAGGTTTTAGGAGCCTTGTGCTGAATTCTCTTTTTATTTTAGCTGTTAGTTTGGAATGATTGGGCCTGTAATAGAGAGAATTGTATGCTGGATTTTATGGGCAGTTATTTCCTTGATCAAATCATTCCATTCTTCCCCAGCTTATTTCTGAAGCTAGTTGCTATCTCTGTGTGTAGATTTTCAATCCCAGCAATCATTAGTGAGATCAGAGATTTTAATAAAATAAGTCTACTCACTTGGATTGTCTTAACTACTTCAGTATTAAGCCAATTCTCGCCCTTCCACCGAATGGTACATTTATTCCCACTTAGAAAAGACAAAAACCCCACAAAAAAACAAAAACAAAAACAAAACTTCCCATCCATTCTACTGACATCTTCAGTCATTAATAGGTTAATAAAAAAAAAATCTCAAAATCATCTGGGCTAGATAAGGGGGAGAAAAGAAAGCATTGTTCAGCGTCAGGCTTTTGGGGCTGCCCTTCCAGATGTCATGGGTCAGTCATGTTAAGAATGTGTGCGTCCAATCATCTGCTGATTTTTATCAGCAGGCTTTCTAGCAGGAGCTGACAAGGGCCAGTTTGGAAGTCCTGATGAATAAACAATGGCTTTTGGATTGTTGAGGGCTGTGTAATAGAGCGAGGGGTTTATGTATACTAAAGCATGATGACACTAGCAATCAATATGTCAATTATCAGACAAGTTATTGGAGGAGGCACTCACGTGTCTTCAGCCTCCTCCTGCTTTGAAGGAGGCCCGAGAAGGGAGAGTCCCTATTCTCAGAGACAGGCGGGGTCCAGGTCTTGGAGTTCAGACCTGGATGATGAGTCACTTCAGGAGTTGAGTGAAAAGCCACAAGATTGCATGTCCTTAGAAATTCCATCTGCGTGTGTGTGGGAGGTGGGGCTTGGGCTAGGTGTTTATCTTGGTGTGTGTGTTTGTGTGTGTGTGTTTGTGTGTGTAATGCAGTGTATATGTTTGTGTATGCACTTGTGCTTGTATGTGGCAGCCAGTGATTGATGTTATATAGCTTCCTCTAGGGCAGTGGCTCTCAACCTGAGGGTTTCAACCCCCATTATGAGTATGAACAACCATTTTACTAGAAAACACAGATATTTACATTACTATTCATAGCAGTAGCAAAATTACAGTAGTAAAATAATTTTATGTTTGGGAGAGTCACCACAACATGAGGAACTGTGTTGAAGGGTGATAGCATTAGGAACGTTGAGAACCCCTACCCCCTCAGCCTTCCCCCTTTTTAAGACAGAGCTCTCATGTTATTTGGAGTTTTCTATTACAGGTGTACTGGCTGGCTAGCACTCTCTAAGGATGCACCTCTTTCTGCTTTCTTCCCTGCCTCGCAATGCTAGGGTTGTGTGTGTGTGTGTGTGTGTGTGTGTGTGTGTGTGTGATGCTGGGTACCCAAACTGAGATCTTCATGTGTTGTTTTTTTTTCCCAAAAAATTTACCAACTGAGCCATTTCCCCAGTTCTGGGGTTTGGTGTGGTAATATTGATCTGACAGGTAATAGGTTGTTATACAGTGTATCTTCTCAGCATTGTCCCCTGACTGGAATGAGAGTGTTACTTGACAGCTTATTAGAAATGCAGGATCTCAGGATCATTTCTAAATCTACTAAAAGAGACTACAAGCCATTGCAATGCACATGATATCTGGAGACTCACGGCTGTTGAATGAATGTCTGCACTCTACTCACTGCACTGGCAACAGTCGTCCCTGAAGCTCCCCAAAGATGGCTGGTTTGTTGCTTGTACTCAACAGGATGCTAAAGTTTGCAGATGATTTACTTAAAAAATGAGGGTCGTTCCCTAAGATTGTCTTCAAAGTCCCTAATGGCACTCTCAATAAATGGTTAGAGGTATTGATTTTTTTCAAAGGGGAGCCTACACATCCACATGGATCTGCTATGTGCCATGGATGCTTGTAAACATCTGACTTTTTACCTTCCTCTTCCAGCTACTGGGCTTTACAGATCTGTGCTACTGCAACCAGTCTATGGTGAGCTAGGGATAAGATATAGGCCCTTGGGCCTATGAGGCAACCATTCTACCAACTGAGCTATATCCCCAGTAGCTAGGTTTTCCTGAAAGAGCCTGGTATGGATGACTTCAATTTAAGAAAGGGAAGAATAGATTTTGTCTATTATTTGAAATAGAGAAAGTGAGTGAATTTGCAAATCATCTTTTAAAAATAATCTATTTAGTGTGTTTCTTTGTGTGTGTGTGTGTGTGTGTGTGTGTGTGTGTGTGTGTGAGAGAGAGAGAGAGAGAGAGAGAGAGAGAGAGAGAGAGAGAGAGAGAGAGAAAGGGAGGAGGTTTGCATGCTGTGTGCCATGGTGTGCTTGTGGAGGTCAGAGGATCTCAGCTCTCTACTTCTACAACGTGGGCTTTGGGAATTGAACTCATGCCATCAATCTTGGTGGCAAGCACTTTTACATGTTGGACCATCTCTCTAGCCTCATTAATACCCTTAATGAAGAGGAATCAGCTAGAAAAATCAACAGATAGGGAGTATTTATTTGATGCCTATCTAATGTTCATTTGGCACCAGTGCTGTGTTTGAAGGGCACAGGCCTTTGTGTAGTGGAGCGTGGTCTATTATTTCTGTCATAGTAGCTGCTGAACGCTCAACCTGCCTTATCAAGGGGAGGGCTAACAATCACCTACTTATGGAGGGGTTCCCGACTTCTTATATTCTGATCGAGAATCTTCCTAAACAGTCAACTGAGAGTGTGCTTAATTTTCATGAAAGGTGGACTAGTGTATCATATGTGCCCTAGGCGTTAATGTTGCACAGAGGACATTTTAAAGCACACTTACTTGGTCACAAGCATTAATACAAAAAACTTAAAAAGTATTGGAGACAAAGTGAGTTAAACAGGGCTGTTTACATGCAGCAGGCTTTCCCATGCCTTGAACACAGTGTTCTCTGCTAGGGAGGTGGCTACTGCTGGATTTGATTATCTCCTTTTAAAAGGTGGTTGCACACACCTTTAATACCAGCGCTCAGAGGCAGATCTCTGAGTTTGAGGCTAGCAAGGTCTACAGAGTGAGTTTCAGGACACCTAGAGAGCTACACACAGAAACTCTGTCTTGGTGGGGGGGAAGACAGAGAGAGAGAGAGAGAGAGAGAGAGAGAGAGAGAGAGAGAGAGAGAGAG
>NW_021604712.1:5049799-5053601 GCF_004785775.1 Grammomys surdaster | reverse complement strand
GAGAGAGAGAGAGAGAGAGAGAGAGAGAGAGAGAGAGAGAGAGAGAGGAGAGCTGTAAAAATACTAAAAATATAAATATGCCAGGATCAACTTTCAGGTGTCATGGGTTCAGATTCTTAAGATAGCAAATACTCATGAGCAGAAGCTCAACCTATGTTGTACAGGAAAGAACATCAGCATGATAAATCATTAAACCCTCTGCATATGACATCAGGATTACTTAAGTGGTGGCTTCATGCCAACAAGAAGGGTCATGTAACCATCACCAAAGAGGTAAATAAGTTGTCTAGCTGTTGATGGTCTGCTTAAATCATTCCTGAATTGTTGGCATCTTTCCCAGAATAGGTACTTGTTTTAAAAAGGAAGATGAAAAGAGAAAAAGAAAGAGAAAAGCATGGTGTGCTTCCTCCTGTTTGTAGATCCTAGATTGTGTATATGTAAACATATATGTATATATATGTATATGTATATAGTTCCATAAAATCATGTGTGCGTATATGATATGAGAGCTAAGTGAGGAGGCTGAGACAGCAGCTCAGTTGGTAACATACTTGCTTCGACAGTAGGAAGACATGAGTTCAATTCTTGGAAGTCATATAAAAAAGCTAGGTATGGTGGCACCTACTTATGTTCCCCACTCTGAGGAGGTGGAGATCCTTGGACTTGCTGATCAGCCAGCCTGCCCTACTTGTCTGCTCATGTGCATACACGTATCATACAAAGAAGAATCAAAATTGCAGGGTGGACGCCTTGTGTGGGGGAATTTGAGGGTGGGGGCACATCCTCATAGAAGCAGGAGGAGGGGGGATGAGCTAGAGTGTTCCTGGGCAGCGGAGAAATGGGGTAAGATGATAACATCTGAAATGTAAATAAAATATCCAATAAAAAATTGTAAGGCATACAGGGAATTAATGGGAAGGGGAGAGAAAGGGCAGGAATGCAGAGAAGAATAGACTCAAAAAGTGTGCTATATATTTGAAAGTATCCTTATATCTAGTACCACGCGCAATGAACATATGCCAACTAAAAGAAAGAAATAAACAGGTTTTACTAGTAAGATTACAAGATGGTAGATCATTGAGCATGCCTAGAAACTGCATAGCAAGTAGGCTTGTCTCTGACTAGGCCCAGTGTTAAAAACTTTCTACTGATAATTCCCACCTCACTGGGCTTTGTCCTGCCCTATCTATGGTGGCCATCTTTACCCTTGCCATTATTGTTTCTGAATATGGTGGATGTTGGGCTTATTCCACAGACATGAGAGCAGTAGGGGTTTTACTCCTATCCCTGGTTGTAAACCTTCTCTTGAAATTCTTGCCAGAACCATGCATTAATGCCAAATGTTAATTCTTGCTTAGGACATGATGTCCTATAAATGTTATGAAGGAATATCATTTTTCCTGTAGAAGTGAAGGTATGTCTCAGGCCATGTTACAGAAGGTTAGTTTCCCAAGTAACATCTGTGGGTCACCTGTTTGCCTGTAAATTGCTTCTAGGCTAACCCCCAGCTTCTAGCGTTATATAATCTTTAGAAGGAATTCTCACGTGCAGGAGAGAATAGAACATCATTGACGTCTGAAAGATGCATAAAGATTTAAACCAAAACAAAGCCTCCTAAATAAAACAGTCCCACCCACCCCTGCTAATACTTGTCATCTTCTCTACGTGGTCCTACCACTATGGTCAGGACTCCTACGCCCTAGGATGCGCCCTTCTGAACTAAAAATAAGAGAACAGACACAGCTTTTGGGAGGTCTCAATGGCTTTGTTTCATCTTTGTAAATATATCCTTGTTGACACCACATGTGCTTCCCAGCTTTCGAAGCCCAGGCATTTGAATGGGGAGTATCCCTGTGCCCTGAGCACACAACAAGACGTTGAACAGCCTGAGCTAGAGTCTACCCGGCCAGGCTGGATTGTTATGTCGTTGAATATTTCTCCCCTTTATAGTCTTTGAAATGTTTTGAATTAAAATAGCTTACTCAAGGTCACTGAAGGCATATGGTCCTGCTCAAAACTTTAAACAAAACATTAGTTTTTACAACCTTTTGTAATTTGGTATTGTATACAACATGGTCATATGCGAAGTTTCTGTAATCTTTTCAGTGGGTGATAGAAATATGAGAAGCAAATTTATAAGCCATTTAGCGAAGCATTTAATCAATTTCATGCATAGGAAACAACTCTGATGCCTTGGCTTTATCAATCTTTCTCTCCAGCAGAACCACTAACCCACTCGGTCTCCAAACACAGCCTGGGTGGGGGATGGGTGGAGACCAAGGAGGAACCTTTTCCTGTGGCAGAATGGAAATGTCAGGGCTTCTGAAGCTGGCCTGACGCACTTAGCAGCGTCTCAAAACCTTCTGGAGGCTGTTAACGTATTTTAGACAGGGAGCTGGGATCTAGTGTTCGGAGGAAGTTTTCAAGGCCTTTTACTGCAAAGTTATTCATTAAACACCCTTTACCAGAGTGACTCTCACGTGCTCAGCCTTACAGATTGGACTCAGCTTTGGGCTCCAAGAACTATTTTTACAAACCCATTGCTTTCAAATGCATGAAAAAAAAACTACTTACATTACAATGTAATTTCTAAATCATGGTGTCAGAACAATTATTTCAGTGACTGAAACCCACCCAAATGCTAGAGTTTCCTTAGTACTTTGCAGAACTTTCTGTCTTACATGGTTTCTGTTCTGGAGGTGCCCCTGACTTGGTTAAAGAATGAATTCTGCTCTAGGGCAACATAATGGGTTAGTATTTTCCTTGCTGCTGTGTTAGAATCTCCCTTATGACGCTTTACTGCAAATCATCACGTTCTTCAGTGAAGATGTCTTGAGGGAGCAGAAGGTGATTTGCTGATAATCATTATCTTCTAAACTCTATTAAAATTGCATTAAGTCCATCTTGTCCTCTAAAATTGGAGCTAGTACAAAGGTACACCATTTCCCTCCCCTTCCCTCCCTCCCTCCCTCCCTCCCTCCCTCCCCCCCTCCCTCCCTCCCTCCCTCCCTCCATCCCTCCCTCTCTCCCTCTCTCCTTCCCTCCTTCTCTCCCTCCCTCCCTCCTTTCCTCCTTCTCTTCCTCCCTCCCTCCTTCCCTCCTTCTCTTCCTCTCTCCCTCCTTCCCTCCCTTTCTCCCTCCTTCCCTCTTTCCTTCCCCTTCTTCCTTCCTTCCTTTCTTCTTGAGACAGAGTCTTGACCTAACCCTGACTGTTCTGTAATTCTCTATGCAAACCAGGATGAGTTCAAACTCTGCCTCCCAAGTGCTGGGATCAAAGGTGTGCACTTTCACTTCTGGCTATCATTTGTAATTTAGAAAATAGTTTTCTGGTACTAATTCTGGAGCCTTAAGAAATAATTCTGTGAATAAATCCAATTGAGATAAGTTTACTCTGGTTTTAAGAGAACTCCATTCCTGTGTCTCCTGTAGCCTATTAATGTCTCATACTCCAGAAAACTTACATATGCAAGGATCTTCCCACCTTGTCAGTTCATTGGCATGTGTGCATGGGCATGCTTGTACACACATATACACATACATACACAGGCACACACATATGCACACATACATGCATACACCTCTCCACACCATTTGAGCTGCAAATGTCCCATGGCAATAACAAACTGAGTTGCCTTGGCAATCCTGTGTAAAGATGGTGCCTTTCATGGAGACTGGAAGCCTTTGGTCAGGAGATTGGAGTTCTCCTTGGTCAACATGCATGCACCTATCTGTTTGTCTATCTGTCTATCTGTCTGTCTATCTATCTATCTATCTATCTATCTATCTATCTATCTATCTATCT
>NW_021604712.1:5029151-5049789 GCF_004785775.1 Grammomys surdaster | reverse complement strand
TCTATCTATCTATCTATCTATCTATCTATCTATCTATCTATCTATCTATCACCTCTCTCTCCTTACCTACTGAAAATTGCATCTATTCATCCATGTTAAATCCATTGCATCCACTATCTATTATCTATCAATCTGTTTGTCACCTATCTATTATCTATTAATCACTTATTTGTCTATTAATCAGTTATCTACTATCTATTGTTAGATGGTAGATACCATTTGACCTTTAACTTCTGGTCTAAACTAGCACCTTATTGACTTTTTTTCCTAATCACTCATTTTAGAGGAAAGTTTTCCATGGTATAAGATCTCAGCAGTAAAGAGATAATAATCAACATTTTAAAACCAAGGGATTTAAAATTCTCAAATAAAATCTTAAGGACTAACTATTTGTCTTACCTTCATTCACCTCATTAGCATGAAGGTAGTAGAAGATAGAGCTGGGGTCTTTGGCATTGCTTTCAATTCCAGTTGCCTTTTCACTTCAGGGATGTGACCCATCAATGATGTATATCTTGACAGTCTTCCATCCCTTCAGAGGACTTTAGAAGGTAAGCATCATATCATATCACTGTGCAGTTGAAACTTCCTTCATGGAATTCTTGGTAGTCTTACCTTGTTAGTAGAAATAGATGCACCCCATGCAACTGCATGGTTGACTGGGTCAATTGTTTTCCTATTGTATGCCCCCAGGTTTGTCCCACCTTTGGGTTATTACAACAGCATTTTTGTGAACCTCTACATAGGCACATTCTTTGAATTTTCTCATACATGAGTGTGTGTCTCACACAGTGCCCATTCATTATGAGTGTGTTAAGTTGTGAGTCCTAAATACACACATACTATGGTTTACTACCTGTTCCTAATGACTCAGAAGTTGTCTTTTTAGATGCAAGTCTTTCCATAGTCTCACATACATTTTCAGTTCCATTTAACCCACAAATCAGTTTAGCTTCTCATATGTCAATAACGTCTCTAAGAAGGTAGAGACCATAGGTAGAGCCTTCCTCATTGGGTTTTGAAGAGCAAGCTGGAGTCAGGAACCTGACTAATCACAGGGATGGAGCCAGATGCTCAAAAACTGGCTTGTCCTGGACCACATTCTGAGATTGGGGGAAACAAGTCAAAAAGAAACAAGTGGCATATGTTCATCTTTGTAGTATGTACTGTTGACATCACTGATTCATTCCCATTCAATCATGATAATGGTGCCAGCATTAAAAGACTGATGTTCCATTTAGTTTATACTTAGACCTATATATTCATATTTACCCCTTTCTCTAGTTTTTAGACAGGACTTGTTTTATAGGTCATGCTAGCCTCAAACTCATGTTGATCCTCCTGTCTCAATCTGACAAGTGCTAGGTATGCATTTACCCCTCTCCTGCCCTCTCTTCTCTTCTCCCCTCTTCCCCCTCATTTTACCTCCCCTCCTCTCCCTTCCATTTTCCTATCCTCTCTCTCTCTCTCTCTCTCTTTTTGTTTTTGGTACCTAGAACTGAACCCAGGGTCTCATGCATACTGCCATTGAGCTATGTATTAGTTTCTTTACTGTTTCGATGATAAAGAGTCTAATGATAAAGTATGATTTGGCAAGGATTGGGAACCTAGGAAGAGGAACATCTTGTGAACTATCAGCAAAAAAAAAAGAAAGAAAGAAAGAAAGAAAGAAAGAAAGAAAGAAAGAAAGAAAGAAAGGAAGGAAGAAAACAACTTTCTTTGTAGCAGTCACCTAGTGCACAAGTTCTGTCCCTCTTTTACTCCCCATCTCGGTCTTCCTGCAGACCCACCATAGCTACCACTCTGAAAGCTCTGTATTTATTTTGCTTCTCCAGGCCAACTCTTCCATCATCCTACCCTGCCATGCCTTCATGGGGCCTAACACTTATTTATATTTGCTATTGTTTAGGATAACTCCTTCATAGCCTGACTCTTGCCACTCAAGATTCTTAAAGATTTCTTCTAAATTCATCTTTTGCTATTTATATCCCCTATTCCCTCTGTTTTTATTTTCCTTTCAGAAAATTAAATGATGCCATTGCTTTGACATTTATGTCTCTCTAAAGGGTTCTTTGTCAATACAGAATAGCACTTACCTTGCAAGTCTGGCTACACCATGAGGTTTCCATAGTCTTTCTCATGCTCTGTGAAAATGGTGAGATCTTTACTAGGCTAGTGATGGCACAAGTCAGAATATGGTGGAAGATACAGATGTTAGCTGTTACCCTAATTATAATAAAAATGGTGTATGTATGGTTGTATAGTCTAGATAAAGGTTAAGCAGATTCTAACTGCTGGGTATGTTTTCACATCTACAGGCTGAAGCAGAATGTGAGGGTGTCATCCACGTATTAACTAATGGGTTAGATGACAACTCCATTCTGTTCTTCTCCAGTGTGGTCACTTGGTCAGAAACTATGTGATTCCGGCCTTATTAATTCATTACCTGTAGGAGTAGTGAAATTAACCATGGGCACATCCATAATCTCTTTAGAATATGTTGTGTCTGAATTCAGTGCTGACAGTGATACTCCCAGCACATCACTAGAGCATACCTTGTTAGTTTTTCAGATAAGAACAATTTGTTTTTCCCAATTTCCTTCCCATGTTTTTTTGTCTGCTCTTCCTTGTGACTCATAGGACACTTTTACAGGTACCTTAAGGAAAGTTAACAATGTAATACTGCCATGACTGGGATTGCTTTGCTGAAGATAACTGTCAAGGATTGGAAGCAAATCTCTAGACTCTCTCAAACTCAGCTTTTAGAGTTTATTTCTAGTGATGAAAATCAGAAGCCAGCTATATGTCCAAGAGTAGTAGATTGATTGGGCACATTTAACCTGGTGATATTAAAACATTATATGAATGTTAACATGCCATGAAACTTATGATCATATTGAGAAACATTTTTCTTTAAATTATTATGCCTATTAACACTTATTAACTGTACAGATTAATGTGTTTCACCATGATATTTCCACATGTGTATATATCATTCACTCATCACGGCTCCTGTTCCTTCTCTCTGTCAGCTTTATTCCTTTTCAGTTCCTTCTTCCCAGATTCTAATTAACTTAAAGGGGTGAAGACTAAAAAAAAAAAAATCCAGTGTGGTCTTAAGGAAAGCTAAAAAAACAAAGTTGTATTTGAGCACTGCTTCTATGTACATAGACCGTGAGTTTATGGGTTATTTAATTTTCGAGGTTTCTTTTAATCCTCTACTATTGACTGGATGGTGGAATCCAAGCCTTACATTGTCCCTAATGCTTCTGGTTGCACACTGAAAGCTGAACAGAAGAAGAATTCCATTGGCAATGGAGAGAAGCTGGAAAGACTTGCAGTAAGGGAGAATATACACAACTCTCTCACTAGCAAGAAGTCCAGGATGAAAAACTTATAAATTATCCCTGCTCTGCCTAAAAAGGCAGAGTGAAGCAAACATGAGAATGCTCACAGCTTCAGCACTATAGCAGAGCTTACCATAGGGGTTTCTGCTGCTGGGAACATCTCTGTTACCTGACCTGGAGAGACTGATCTTGTCATGAGAGACTGAGGACAACTAGCAGATGAGATGCCTAAAGTATCTTACTCATCCCCAGAGAACTGTGACTTATGACTGGAAACTAAGCGTTATGCTAATACTGCTTTACTTACACGTTTAAAGGTGAATATTGGAAAGAAATGAAATATTGTATAGCCCACTTAATTAGATTGTGAGCCTTGGCAAAATTTAGGAGCTGTTTAGAATGGGATCTTTTGCCATCCTGTAGTGGAGGATGATGGAGATACAGGACATGGATTGAGGAGGAAACAGTAAGTAGGAATAAAAACATTTAGATTGTTCATAGTTTCTAAAGGTATCTTGTCTATCCATTTGCTTTCTAGGGTGAGTGAGTAGCTAGGGAGAGATAATGTAAGACAGGCTTTTAAAGCTGTAGGTGCCCAGGGACTCAGGGGCTCTTGTTAAGAGTTCTGATTCAGTATTTCTGGGCATGATCTGGAGACAGCGTATCTAAGAGGTCCTTTGACACTGCTCTTGTTCCTTGTGTGTATGAGTGTTTTACCTGCATATATGTCTGTGTACCCCATGCATGCTTGGTGCCTGAGGAAGTGGTAAGTCTCCATGTGGGTGCTGGGAATTGAATGTGGATCCTTTGCAAGAACAGAAAGACAAATGATCTTAACCACTGAGCCAACTCTCCAGCCCCTGAAATGTGTTTCTAATTCCTTTTATGAATGGACTTGAGTCCTGGATTGATCTGTATTCCTGAGATTTGGAGTCTCATCTCATCTGTGGACAGGAGAACACGTCTGTCTACATGTGCCATGGTGTACATGTTGAGGTCAGAGGATACATTGTAGGTGTCAGCTCTTCCAATCATGGGGTCTGGGAATCAAATTAAGGTGTTTGGACTTGTTGGCAAGCACCAGTTACCTGACCTTTGTGGCTCCTAAAACACCTTTAAAAGTGTAAGATCCTAAGTGTATAACATTTCGATGTTACGGAGCAGCTCTATAAATAGCACTAGAAAGTTTTTTGATTCATTAAAAATTATATCCTAAATGACTTCTATATTATTCAGTCAATGAATATTATTTAGTCATTGGCTTTTCCTATTAGTAGAGTGTCTTATAAGTGTCTCCTGGAGGGAGTGAAACATAAGCCTTGCTCACTGTCGGACCACTTGTTCTTGAAGGACAGGCTGCATTTTCATCCTCTTTCAACGGTTCTGCTTGGAGACTCAGCACATTTCTCCATCTCTAGTTGCCTCTGAGGTCTGTGGGAAATTTTCACCTCTGGATTGCACAAGCCCATTGGGAAGTGTAGCACTTTCTGTGTGTGCCTCGCTATGGCAATAATTGCCCATATGTGTTTTGGTTTGGCCAGAGAAACAAGTCTATGACTGCACGTGGACATTGCCTCCTGCTTGCAGGCCCCTTCATCCCTTTGGGCTGGGAAAGCAGCGATTCTATGAAGCTTAGCTCATCTGAGCCTTTCTTTGCTAGAGCATTTTGCTTGTTTGTTTGTGGGATTTTTTTTTACAGTAACATTTCTTGGAGGAGAAATACAACTAATCTTTATTTATCTTTTAACAAGTAGGCCTTTTAAAAAGATGAAGACCTAGCTCTACAGAAAAGTGGTCCAGCTGCTTGGACATGGTGGCACACCCCTTTACTGCTGGCGCCCTGGAGGAGTACCACAGCAGTTCCTGGCACTTAGTAGGTACTAAATCAAGAAACCTGTCTCTAAACAAATAAATGGATAAAGGAAAAGGTCAGTGTCCTGTGTTTACATATAAACTTTTTATATTTATTTTATGCATACAAGCGGTTTTTTTTTCATGTAGGTATGTGTGCTACTTATATGTCTCTAGAGAAGCTAGAAGAGGCTATTAAGTGCCCTAGAACAGGAGGTATAGGTGTCATCTACCATGTGGGTTCTAGCAGAGGTAGGTCCCCCACTGTACAGAGCACCAAGTGCTCTTAATCACTGAACCATCCAGCCAATTAAATATAAACTCTTAAGGATGCAGATTAATAGACAGTGTCAGAAGAAGGTGCGTTAGACATGGAGTGCCCAATTGAAATACACAGACTTAAGCCCATG
Source organism: Grammomys surdaster (assembly GCF_004785775.1). Lineage (NCBI taxonomy): Eukaryota > Metazoa > Chordata > Mammalia > Rodentia > Muridae > Grammomys > Grammomys surdaster. The sequence continues at coordinate 5,044,181 of NW_021604712.1, read as the reverse complement.
GGACTGGGGGAGAGGGGGCTGAGGTTGCACTGGACTACCTTGCCTTCCCTGGGAAATCCTCAGCTAGTTATCTCATCTGAAAGCTGCTCTCTTCCCCACTGTTGAGTGAGTAGCTCCCTTCCAGAATGACTGAAATGCCCAAGCCTTTCTCTAATGCCTTTGCACTGTTTCTCCGTATGTTTCTTGGAAGGTATGGTTTCATTGGGATGTTCCCACTATTCTTTAGCATTAATAGTTAATGGACTCTGCCAGGAAAACAGCCCAACCATTAACAACAACAGAAACCTAGTCCCTTGTTTAAACATCTCCAGTCTGTGGATTGTTACATATAAAATACTTACTAGCTTGAATTGAAGCAGATGCAACCATTTGAAACTTCAGCCAAGTTTAGTCTTTCTTTAAATTGTTTGCAAAACAAGATAGTTTATGAATACGCAATATCCACTGAAGAGAAGAATTCCAAAGATTATCTCTATTTTCCTCCCATAAATAGCAAATAATGCCAATAATCCAAATTCACTGTGATTGTTTTCATTTGTGCATGTGTGTGTGTGTGTGTGTGTGTGTGTGTGTGTGTGTGTGTGCATGTGTGTGTATATCATAGTGAGATTATTGAGGTCAAAGGACAACTTTGGAGAAATTGGTTTTTCTCTCTCCTCAGTGTGAGTACTGGGGATTGAACTCAAGTCTTCAAGCTTGCTGGCAAATGTGCCTACCACCTGAGTTGCCTTGCCCATCCTATAACAGGCTTTGACAGAGTTTATGCATGTGTGTCATGCTAATGAAGTCAGTAGGAAGTAATGTGCTGTCTCCTAAGGACAAAGGCCAGGATCTATGTAGTTCGGCTTTGTTAACCAGAAAAAGAAATATACTACTGGATTTGTAGTTTTTATTACATTCAAGAAATGAAATCTCATAAATAAAATTGCTTAGACCAGCTTCTAATCAGAAAGTTGAAATTATCTATGGCAATGTAACCACTAAAACCTTGTATACTATGAAAGCACTTCAATAATTAATGCATGCTTCATCTAGAGTAATTGACAGTGAGGTCATAAATGTAATGGGCCATCTGTATTTGATTTGTACATGAGAATCCTTAAAGGGACAGGCAGGTAATGCTTTATTTTTTTAGACAAGTAAGATTTCTTCAAACTTCTTTACCTAGCAGAGATATTTACTAGATTTTTGGGAAGACCTATCCATATTTTTATACAGTCTCTATTCTTCTCACTGCCTCACATTCTTATGCCATAATCTCCTTTGGAGTTTGATATATATACATATATATATATGTATATATATACATATATATATGTGTGTGTGTGTGTGTGTTTGTGTGTGTGTGTATATATACACACACATATATATGTAAATAATAAACTAAAAATACAAAAAATATATACTCAGTATACAGTAAACAGTGTATGTATATACATATACATGAACAGTATACATATATACATATATGTATATATAATACACACATATATACATACATATATATATATAATATATATACATGTATACATGTATAGGTATATATACTATATATATATATATACACACACAATACTGTTTACTGTACAATGAATAGATACTCATTTTTATATTTTTAGTTTATTTTAAATATACACATATATGCATGTACATATATATTATATATACATATATATCACTCCAAAGGAATATATAAGTGTATATACATAAACATGTATATATGTATATTTATTATATTTGCATATATGTATATATGTATATTTGTGTGCATATATATTCATGTATACATATAAGTATCTATGTGTCTATGTATCTATGTATACACATATACATGTATATATGTTGTGATGGCTATTTCTGGTTGTCAACTTGACTACATCCGGAATGAGCTACAATCCAGAAATGGAGGGCCTACCTGTCATCTAGATTTTGAGGCTAGAAGACACAAGCTTCTGACCTGGATGTTGACATGGAGATCTTGAGGCATAGTTGTCATAAAAAGCTTAATCCCAGGCAAGATAGTACACACCTTTAATCCCAGGAGCCTGAAGGAAGAAGATCTCAAGAGTTCAAGGTTAGTCTGGGACAAAGCAAGTTCCAGATCCAGACATGGTGATATATAACTTCAACCTGGGCCATATCTTCTGCTGGAGGCCTACATAAGAACACTGGAAGAAGGAAGACTCACTTGCCAGCACACTTGTTGGAACCTATCACTTCAGGATTCCAGCTTATCCAGAAGACCAGGTGAAACAACTTGTTGGACTGAGCAACTACTTGACTTTTGGACTTTCCATCACAGCTGCTCATTTTTCGGGTAGTTGAGCTACAGACTGTAAGTCATTTCAATAAATACCCTTAATATATAGAGATGTTTCATAAATTCTGTGACACTAAAGAACCCTAATACATATTTGTATATATATGTATATATGTACATATATATATGTGTATACACACTGTGTATACATAACCATTGTTTTCAGTCTGAATTCTGACATCCTAAGCATTTAAATGATATCTTGAAAGCCACCTTTCTAACATCAATATGTTAGAAGTTTTTTCCCGTGTGATAAATTTATTCATTTCACTCAGCCCCACCATTTTAAACATTTAATATAACATAAACATTTAAAACATTCTTGCAGGTTTTGCTCCTCTGTGAGTTAACCTACCTTGCTTATACTGGTTGACAAGAGTAATAGCATTCGGATCTTAATGAGATTCTTGAAAGTGCATCTATTTTGGTATGAAATACAATATTCGTATTTATGGATATAACATGGCCTTGAGTAATACTAAAAGATATACAAGACTTTCTGGACAATAAAGCCTAAAGGGCATTATATAGTTGTCTAGAAGATAGTCCTCACTTCAGACACATAAACTCATTAAAAAGCAACCGTCATCCAGATTGTACTGACTATTTCTCATTGGCTAGGATACAAAAAGCCAACAAGACTTCTGTCTGCTTGGCTCTTGTATTTAATAAGTAAGATATGTATATGTCTATGACACATGTATATGTCATCTTATACATAGCACAAACCTTACAAGTATAAAACTGTTATGGTTATATAGGGATCCCACATAACCTCCTCCTCTACCTCTATCACCTCTATTTTGTGTTTTAGGAAAATGTACTACAGTCTAGCCAGTCATCACGGCAAGGATCTAAAGTTACCCATGCTGATTCTTTTCATCTTTCCTCTTCTTCCCAGCCATCTGCAAGTCCTTCAGTGCTAACTGCTTACCCCTGTCTGCTTTCCCATCTCCATCCCTATGGTCATAACCCTTTTCCTAGTAATTTGAGAGAGGAAGGCTGATACATTGAGACAGCATCTACCATCCTTTCTTTATTAAATATATTCTTCATATTGTTGTCAGAGTAATGTCTTAATCATTAAAGTGCTACTAAGATGATATAACTTCTTTGTAAACATTCTTCCTGTAACATTTTCATAATTACCTTGCAGGATGAACTTCTAACATGGTATATATATAAGGAAGACCTTTGTCAGCATGGGCTGAGCCTGGCTTTGCAATGACAAATTCTTGCCATGTACTCCACACTTAAGTTATAAGAACATAAGAATAGTATCCTATTTTATACATGCCCAGTAACCAGCATTTTCTACTTTACATATTATTAAGCATATCTTTATTACCAGACCTATTTAGATTTATGTGCTTGAAAATAAAACTACTGTTTGTCAAGAAGGCATATTGCATGCTAAAAGTCAGTTTACACACTATATTTTGATTCTAAATCCAGTTATGTTTATACCTGAGAATAACATATTAATATATAAGCTATATAAATATTTTAAGTGTTGGGTGATAGGCCTTTTGCAAACAAGTCAGTTCAGTGTTTATAAAAGATGGATAAAAGATTTTTGGATGGTGAGGTGCGTATTTTAATAGGTTTGGTATAAAGATTAGATATTGGCTTTGGAACTGAGTGAATAGATACTTGAGGACTAGCCTTTTGGTTGGGACTGGTCCTAATCTCCCAGGCCTAAAATGATGTGAATGTGGAGATATCCAGTAACATCCTTGAAACATTGTGTGCCTAAGTAGAGTAGGACCTCATGATGGAATATACAGTGACACAGAACAGAAGGAGGGTAACAGAGCCATTTGGAGGGACAAGAATGTTAGACATGTTAAAAAACAAACGAACAAACATGTGCTGAGAAATGAGAGAAGGATTCTTGAGGAAACTAGAAGAGAAAAAGTGCTTCAGAATGGTACAAGAAAACACATAAAGAGGAAGATGATGATGATCAAGAAGATGGTGGTAGTAGCATCCGGCACATAGCATTTATAAGAATAATGGTAAGTACCAGATCACTGATGCATAGAGTTAACTATAGGGTAAGCAAGAACGTAAAAACATTTTTCTGCATTAATTAACCATTTAGTCTTTATTATGTTCTATCTGACCTACCTCTTATGGCTATACTTAAAATTATATTATATAAATGTTTGCTAATAAAAATCCCCTTTTACTTATAACAAAATAACAACAATAAAAGCCCCCAAACCCCAACTAATAATAAATGCCCTAGAAATACCAACAGCTTGCCTGAAGCCTCATGGCTTTTTGGTGACAGAAGTGGGGTTAGAGCATGGTTATCTAGAACTCACACGCTCTCTGAGAGATCTGTTGTCAAGAAGGAAAGGGAAGGAACTATGGTTTCTCCTATCAGGACTGTACCTACAAAGGCATGTCATGGAGTTGACAAATGACCCTCAAAGCAGAAGAGTTTCAACAAAGGACACTAGCAGATCAGCTAGGGGCTGTGTGACTGCCTGATCCAGATGGCTCCTGTACATATACGGATCCTCTGCTGTGACTGGATAGGAAAATTTATTTCTAAAGAGGTTTGGTATAATAGTATTTAGCAAAAGAAAAGCAATTAAAAGCCCAGCCTCTAGAAAGGGAATTATTGTGGAAGGATTTAAAACATTTTTATACCCAGATTTTTCAAGGTCACTGGATTAAGATCCAGAATTGAGGTTCTGTTTCCTCCTCTTTCTCCTGGTTTGTTCCCTTTTCCTTTCTTATACTCTGCATAAGATGCTCTGCTTATGCTTTAGATAGCGGTAATACCAATAATGCTTGTGATTAGAAGAAAATAATTAAAGGTGCCCAACATATAAAGTGATAATATTTGAGGAGATGGGAATGGTAATTACCTTGATTTAATCATCACACATTTTAAATTTATTGAATTATAACACTATGCCCTAAAAATAAATACAAATAACTTGGCAACGAAAAAAAGGTAATTAAAAAATAATGTTGTTAGCTCATAGAGCTCTTATTTTGTGTCAGATACATCGATGTGTTATCTCATTTAAGACTGTTGGCTATTTTATGAAGATAAAAAGTTTTAAAACATAACTCATCAATGAAAAAATGGAGAGTTGAAGAAAAAGAATCATTTAATTAGTGAGTGGGAAAACTGGAGTTAGGTTTCAGACCCATCTTGATTAAATTCAGTGTGACATTTTGGCTTCTTATCTCTGTCTCTATTCAGTGAACATTAATTCCTCTAATTCTTGAAAGCTAAGTGGGTTGTACATGCATTTCCCTGAATTAGATACTTGGAGGAGAGTTGCGAAAAGACTTCCAGCCATTTATAATGTGATTTTTCAGCCATGGAGATGGGAGATGATGACATGTGTAAATTAAGATCGCGAGATTTGTTGTTGCCAAGGCTCATACCTAGTAAATGAATAGCTACAATGTGCTGGACCATATGTGATAACCACAAAGAAAAAGATGGAATCATAGAAGACATGATTGCTGATTGCAAGAAACTCACTTTCTGAGAATCAGGCTAGTACTACTTACTCATAAATGGAACTTACACAAATCCAAGTGACTGAATACCCCATCCCTTCTTGTTTCCTAGACCATCCAAGCATGGATTATTATAGTCGCCAATGGAAGAGTGAATCTGATAGTGAGGTAGGTCCTGGATGTTAAAGGAGAGCTGTAGGACCAAGGACAGAGAAAATGAGTCTCACCTCAAGGCCTTGGAGAAGGTATTACATTTTGTGACCCTGTAGGAAGAGCTTTCACATGTTTTTACCCTAATGAGGTCCTGTAAGGACCATCTGCTTCTTCTAACTACAGTTGCCCTGGAAGAGGCAGCTAGAAACCAGATGATCTTCTGCCTCTGGTAGGTGAGGTTTCCTGTCTGCCATTCCAGTGCTTCAGCATATAGTGATGGGGCACACCCCTCTGTGCCTTCGAACACTTTGAAGTCTTCCCATGCCTCAAATGGAACAGTTGACTCTCAAGGGAGACTTCTGAAGATACTATGACTCCTTTAATGTGACTCAGGCACCAAAGGCTATGATACTGAGGCAGTACCCACAGGGGAGGGAGAGAAAGAGAGAGAGAGGTGAATGAGACAGCAATAGACATTCTCAATGTTGTGTCCTTAAAACACAGTGAAAAATCTTTGAATCCCCAAATACTAATTTCTGAATTATTATATTCATCAGGTGAATCAGAAGAAAAGCTATAACTCACACTGGCAAATGATGTAGATATCTGGAAGAGGAAATAGATGGAAGCACAATGTACCACAACCACCAAGACCCAGGAGGGTAAGTTAAGTGCTTAGGAGGACAGATTTGGGAAGTTTAACATGTCCTCTCAGGCTCAGAGAAAATCAGGAAAATTTTCAGGAGAATCAGCAGAAGCAATCACCAAAGCCTAAGTGAAAGTAGCGATCTCTGAACTGTGGAAATGGTAGTTTTCTTGTAAGAAGAGTTGAGCCTGAGACAGGATTAAGGCTACAAATCTAACAAAACTCAATAAAAACCACACAGCCAGACATGCTCAGGAAGCTCCTGGACATTCAGCAAAGATGATACTCGATTTGCCACAGGGTCTCCTTTTTCTGTTGCTACAGCATCTTCCCTAGCTACCATCATCCATATTCAATGATGCTCACTGATGTGGGGGTACCAAGGACTAGACATTTTTGTCCCAGTATTTCAAACCAAGCTGTCACAAGACCAACTGTGGTATCTGAGAATGCTGCACCTCAGCCCTGCACTTCCCTCTGCATGGTCTTGCTTTCTCATCCCTTACAGGCACCAATCCCAAGAGCACCACTCAGTGCAACTCCTGCAGGCAAATTCCCATCATAGGATAACAAGGAAACATGGCCTACAATTCTAAATGCAAAGTTTCTGGAATCCCCAAACAAAACCCAAGCCCCCAAACTTCCCCCTAACCCCCTACACCCCTAAACCAGTGGTGTTTTCTGATGGAAATACAGGATTAGTGAGTAGGGAAGGGTTGTTAGAAAGGCATTATGCCTGGGTGTAACTTTGTAATCTGAAAGTCAGTTAAATTGCATGAAATGAAGGCTAAAGGTAGTAAAATAAAAAGTCCTGTGAGAAAAGTTTTGACTACAAGAAACGCAAATACTAAAATTTTTATTCAGTTCAAAGGAAAATGATTTGGAATAGGTAAGAACCAATAGGGTCTGCTACTTGTACTGTCATTCTGACAGAAATGCCACAAGACATCTTCATGAGACCTAAATAAATGAAGATCAACAGGAGTGGAAACCATGAACTATAATGAGAAGTCAGAGTTCTAGAGCGAGGGTAGGTTACTGGACACAAGAATGCTTTGTTGGAATTAAAGGATATGAGCCATGTAGGGGATTTAGGGGGCTATGGAAGCAGGTTTGTGAAGTGTAGTCATTTGATAATTATTGTTCTGTAAGGGGAGTGGAAATTAACGTTAATGGTTAATGGAGGGAGAACAAAAGTGATTGTTTTATCAGATTGCCAAAAAGAATAAAAGGCCAGCAATAACCAACAAATCAATAAAAAGCAACAATAGAAAAACATAAAAGGAGTAGCAATGAGGTTATAAGTTGGAGTTCTCTTGGGACTATCTCGTCAACCATTTTCTGAACTGGATAGTCCAAGCAAACCTTGGTTAATGTGGACATACTTTGAGCACAATGGTCAATTGTCTGGACTGCACACAAGACAAAAATACATGCAAACATGTGTACACATCACTACCCAAAGAATTAACATTCTGACCTTGTGTTCATGAGGCATTTGTAGAAGTTAATAGGTATTTTGACATGCATAAAAACCTAAATAAAAATTTAAGAGTAGAGCTTTTATAGGCTGCTTTTCTGATCATGCTCCAGTAAAACTAGAGAGGGATATAAAAAATCTGACAGATATTTCATAAAGTTAAGAAGTATTAAGAAGTATGCTTTTAAACAATTCTTGGATCAAGGAAGAAATTTAAAGTTATAGATTAGTGTCTGGGGAACTAGCTTAGAGGTTAAAAGCCCTGGTGCTCTTTCTTCCAGAAGACTTGGGTTTGGTTCCCAGCACCCTTGGTAGCCAACAGCCTTTAGTAGCTCCAGCTCCAGGAAATCTGATGACTTTGGCTCTGCAGGGCCTGGGAAAATGTACACTCCATCCCCAGACACAAACTTATACATACAATTAATTCAAAAATAAAATGATATTTTTAAATGTTCAATGCAAATTAAATGGTAATTAAATAAAGCAGGAATGTGGAGGATGAAATTAATAAAGACAAAAGTTAAAACTAGAAAGCCAATGTAAAAAGAAGCAAAATTAAAATTGGATTTTCTGAAAGTGTTAACGAAGTACATATTACACTGTTGAGCTTAAGGAGAAAGAAAAAGAATCTAAGACAAATGTAACATTAATATGGAAAATATAATCCCAGGTAAAGAGAAAATAAGAATATTTATGGTGGATATGCAACTCTCTAGACATAATTGTAAAAAATAAAGAAGTAATGGATGAATTTTCAGTAGAAACCCAAATGCTTAAAATTATTTTAAAAAAAATAAAGGGGAAGCATGAACAGATCCACTTATTGTAGGGTAATTGGAAATTCAAAGGTCTCTCAGTGAAAAGGTATCAGTCCACAGTACTCTACAGATGATGCTGTAGTCTTTTAAGAATTCAGTTTCAGTGTCATATAAACTATGTTTCACCAGAAAAAAAAAAGAAAGGTATTAAAAGTCCATGTGAATGTCGTTCATAAAGGTAGCGTAAAACCTGGTGACTAATTTCAGCAAGGAGCTATAAGCAGAGGATAGCCATGTCCCATAACAACGTCAGACCAGGTAGGTGACCATGGTCCTATAAGATTCAAATGGAGCTGAAAAGCTCCCATGGTCTAGTGACCTCATAGCTGTCCTCACATTATAATGCAAAGCATGACTTCAGAGTTTGCTGAGACACTGTAAATGAACCAGTGTTACCAGTTGTGAAAAGTGTACAATTATGAACTGGGCATAATGTTTGCATATGGACACCAAACAACTATGCTACTGGTGTATGTTTTTACTAGACTATACACCCTGTCATTATGTTTAAGTATACTCCTCACCAAAAATTACAGTGACTTCTAAGAGCCATTATCACCTAAACTCGATTGTATTTATTTGAAAAATTTTTATACTGTATACTTGATTATGTTTTTCTATTCCCCTAATTAATTCTAAAGCTTCCCATCTTCCCTACCCACCCAGCTTTGTGTTTTCTTTCTCTTAAAAAAAAAGAGACAAAAGCAAAACAACAAAATTCAAGAAATATATCCAACCCCAACAAAAACACAAAAGTGAAAATCAAAATAAACAAGCAAAAGACAGATAAGACAAAAAGGTGCCCGAACAAATAAAAAGGAGATAACAACTGCCTCCACAAACAACAACAAAACAACACAAGGGACCATTTTGTGTAGGACAACTACTCTTAGACATGGTGCCTCTCCTAAGATGTGGTTAATATACCTAGTAAGACTCTATTGGAGAAAACTGATTTTTTCCTTTATTTTACTGAGTATCAATTGAAGATAGTTCCTTGGTTAAAGGTTGGAGCCCATGTCCATTTTCCTGCTCAGTGCTTGGACCCCATCTACCTTGAACCTAAGCAGGTCTTGTGTGTGTTGCCACAGTCTCTGTGAATTTATATGTGCATCAATCCTGCTGTATCTAAAAAGAATACTGTTTCTTTGGAGTCACCTACCACTTCCGGCTCTTAGAATCAATCCACTGCCTCTTCCTCATAGATCCCTAACCCTTAAGGTGAGGGCTTTGACAAAGGCATCCCATTTAGAACTCAGTGCTTTGAAGTTTCTTACTCTCTACATTTGTTTTCTACTCGTGGGTCTCTGTGTTTGTTCTCAAGAAGCTTCGTCAAGAAGGACCTTCTCTGATGTGGGCTGAGTAAGGCATTGATCTACTGGTGTAACAGAATGTCATTAAGAGCCGTTTAATTATTGTGTTCTTTAACAGAATAACAGGATTAGGTTTTCCTCTAGACCCATGACCTACCTAGCCTCAAGTTCTTGGCCTCCCTCTCAGTATCAGATATGGGATACATATCATGGAGAGGGCCTTAAATGCAATCATAAATTCATTGGTTACTTCCATAATATTTGTGCCACTATCGCACTATGTTTGTCTTGCAGGCAGGTCACTGTTGTAGGTTGCAGGTTGTCCTACATGGCAGATATAGACCTTTAATCTTTCTCTTCTGGGAGCATGTAGAGTATCTGTGAGTACCATGAGTGTTAGTAAGTAGGGATGAAACTTTTAGTTAGGTACCCACTCAACTTATCCGCCAAGAAAGCACCTTTAAGATAAAGTTTTGTGATTAAGCAATAATTGACGATATTAGCAAACTAAACCCATTAGTATATGTAAAATGTAAGCATGTTATAGGACCACTAGATAAAGTTTATTACTAGGATATAAGAGTGTTTTCTAACCATTATAGCTGTACGTATACTAATTAGCTAGTCATAATATGCATAAATAATGGGTAGATCTTCTGATTGGTTGTAATTTAGGTGATGGTGGTTAGTGGCTGTTAAAACGCAGGTTGCTGGCAGCTTGGCGATTTCAGGGGTTGGAAGGAATCAAGGTAGATATGGGGTAGCAATGGAATAATCTAACATTAGATCAACACTGTAGGTCTCTGTGCTTATTGATTGATTTCCTGGTTTTAAAGAATGTTTCTGTTTTGAAAATGCTTTGAGGAATTGATATCTTATATTTTTAAAATATTCATCCTTCAGTTCCTCTAAGATCCACTCTTGCCTCCCTACCCACATTGAACACACACACACACACACACACACACACACACACACACACACACACACAGAGTTCAATGTCTGCTGTCCATATATTCTTCCATGGATGCCCATCCATTGGAACATTGTCAATCTACCAGTAACTGTACCCTTAAAGAAAAACCACTCTCCCTCTCCAGGGAGCTATCAATTCCACACAGCTCTTCAGCTGGAGGTGAGATGATATGTCCAACTTCCCTCTTCATGCTGAGAATTTTTCCAGGCTTGAGATTTCACAGGCCTAGCACATGCTAACTAATGCTTGAGAAGTATTCTTTTAAAGTGTTCATCGTGACACTTTTTCATTTTGTAGGATGCAGCTCAAGAGAGGAGTGGTAAATAAGAAGCATTGACAGCAATTTCACCAGGTGCCACGAGGACAGTGCAACTTAGAATTTTAATCAGCATAGTGTTAATATAGGGACACACATTTGTACTTCATCAGTAGAATGCCATTTATTCCATCCTAGGTCAAAGAGCAGGAAACAATATATTTAAAGGGAACTTCAAAACCTGACTTAGAGAATATTATTGCTTAAATTGGTTGCAAATAACCACTTCAAATGCTGATGGATTTCATCCATGGAGCAAGACCTCCTACAGTTTTAGGCCCCCTCATGAATACACACACACACACATACACACACACACACACACACACACACACACATACACACACACACACATGCGTGCACGCACATATATAGTTTTGTGTCATTAGAATGGTTTTGCTGCTGGTAATCCCAGAGGCACACATACAAATGCTGGGAAGATATCTGTGACCCCTGATTTTCTCAGCTGTCTTAGCTGGACACTTATCTCCAGGGTATACCATTTCTAAGTGAAAAATCTAACCTCACCAAGGGGTGGCATTTTTTTTTTCCTAGTCAGCACAGTTCTATTTGAGTCCCTGGGAATCTTACAGGACCCCAACGATGTCAGAGCAGGGAGGAGCTTTATGGTTAGGTTTTTTGTCACAGGCAGCCTTTGACCCTGTTCTGAGGATGCTTTCTGCTTCATCTGTGTCTGGCATAGCCCAAGAGTTACTTTAAAGGATTTCCCTTTGGTTTACCTTGAGAAAGTGGACTCTCTAGTCCACTTCTGGAACCTTGAAAACCTGACACCTTTCTTCTAATCAGGAAAGTCATCTTTGACTACAGGAGAGCAACAGTGTAGAGCTCTGTCTGAAAGATTCTGCTAAGGAAATTTAAACAAAGCAAATCATGGACACCCCAGACACAGGACTCTGTTACTTAAGTCGGAATGATGGCTATTAGGTCAGTGACTGTAAGTCTATCCTATAAACACAGATTATAAGATTTAAACGGGTGCTTTGCCTCACACAACAGTGATGTCAGCAGCCAATGGTGGGAGCTGCCCTGCCATTTCTGTTTTATTATTTAAAGAGACAGTATCCAGGCTTCTAGTCTACATCTATCACATAGACATATTGATTTCCTTTCTAGAGAAACACATATTTCTTCTCTCATGCTGAAAAGATAAATCTGACAGGTTTAATCAAGTGTAGTTGTTCACAACTATAGAAATGTGTATAGTACCTCATGTGAAAACAAAACACAGTAGCTTCTAAAGGAAGAGTTCTGTGCACTGGATTACTTGTAGACAAAAATTGTACTAGCACACATGTCTGGAAATATGTGTGATACATACACACACAGAGGTAGTAATAAATGCTAACTGTAATATTGTTATTCTTTAAGATACTATGTTTGTTTATAGTGCCGTTAACAAATGTTGATTTAATTAACATTTCTACTGAAACTGGGCTCTTGGTTAGGGATGTGGCTCAGTTGGCCAAGTGCTAGCCAAGCATTTGTGAATCCCTAGTTCAATCCCCAGAACCACATAAAGCCAGTGTGCTTGTACGTGCCTACAATTGTAATACTCATGAGGTGGGAGCGGGAGGCTAGAAGTTTAAGATCATCCTCAGCTAATCAGTGAGTCAAGGCCTGGGATAGAGGAGACCTTCTCTAAATCAAAACAAAACAACTACCGTCAAATAAACAAAAGAATTAAAAGCCAAATCTCCAACTATTTCCGGCTTCCTTCTGAGTCTGAGAGTCAGTAGTAATGTGTAATGGTCGTCAATAATGAATGTTTTCCCATGATATAACATGGCTTTCAGGAGAACGTTATAAAAATGTGACATGGGATTCTGAAGTGTCACCATGCCCTTTGTTCACCCAGTTCCTCTCCATGTTAATTAAATCCTGTCCTCGGCTGTGATTTGAACAAGTGTGGTGCAGAACATTTTCATTATTTCTCTTAGCAACTCAGAGTGGCTCTTATTATAGTTTTCAACACATCTGAGGAGAGCTAAGGCCTTTGTCTTCAGAATGTAGATAGACATTTAAGCTGATGGCATTAGGATGATATTCAAGAGTCTGTGGGATGCGGTGCTTTTTATCTCTTTCATTGATTAGTTTGATTCCCATTATTTTAGGCAATTTGTGAGTTGGGCTTAAATGGTAACTTTAGGTATATTGGAGTCTTCTTCCCTACGAAGTATAGATTGATTGCAGATTCAGTAGAATTTCCCATTTTGAATGCCGCATGTTTGTGCCTACTAGAAATCTCCTGCCTTAGGATCTTGGCACACATCATGTGCCAGCTAGTTTTAAAGGTAAAATTAAAAAAATGAAAACCAAACAGAATCTGTATCATGAAGAGAAGTGTGGAGAAACCATCCAAAGCCTTTCTTAAGTATTTCATCATTTAACAAGCTCCATTTTTTGTATCTTATTCTCATAACTTTGATATTATATCAAAATATGTGATTGAAGAAGAACTATATATTAGAAAGAAACATGTTATAGAAAAATAATGCATTTATAGTGACTTATTGTGTGGGAACAGTTATAATTGGTTTCACTGGACAAAACCCAGAAAATGATTTCTCTTTTAAGATGAGAAGTTTGGAAGTTTAACCATAGTGTGCTGATGTTGTAATTTCTAAGTCTCTAAAACACATACAAACTGTCTGTCTGTCTGTCTGTCTGTCTGTCTCTCTCTCTCTCTCTCTGTCTCTCTGTCTCTCTGTCTCTGTCTCTGTCACACACACACACACACACACACACACACACACACGTAATCGTTATGTTTTCTCAGCCAATTATCCTGTAAGAAATTATTGAGGTTCTACCAACCACTTTGGCTGGAAGTTGAGCGTAAGGACTCAGTACTTGTTCTCATGTTCCATCTAGACAAGGTCCTTCTGAGAAGTACAGAGTGACAGCATGGCTGATCAGTAGGTGCCTTGCCTTGCCAGAAGAGTTTTGTTTTGTTTGTTTGTTTAGGAGAGGCTGACGTTTAAATTTTAAGAGAAAAAGATGAAGAGGTTAAGGTAAAAGTAGGAGAAGTCTGCAAAATGGGAGGGACTCATTCTTTTAGATAATATGATGCCTTCTTTAACCCCCTGCCATGAACTCAGTAACTAAATATTTGTCTCAATTTCTGCCTGACTGGTAGAGTTTGAAATTTTAGCCCCAAATGAAAGGCCTTTCAGACCCAGAGAATATGTGATTCTTTCCTGAAAAAATGCTGTGATTCTCTAAATCATGGCTACAAGACAACGTGAAGAGGAGACACAAAATACAACTTGGAAGATGATTTAAACAAACTGCTCAGACAGTAAACTAGCCCTTCCCTGCCCTGTGCATAGTGCTCCCAGCCAGCTGTAACCCAGAGCAGGGTTTTAAAGCATTATTTTGTGAACTTACCAAGATTTTTGTCTTTCTTCTTTCTATCCTGCCTTCCTTATTTCCTTATTTCCTTCCTTCCTTCCTTCCTTCCTTCCTTCCTTCCTTCCTTCCTTCCTTCCTTCCTTC
>NW_021604712.1:4967928-5029141 GCF_004785775.1 Grammomys surdaster | reverse complement strand
TTCCTTCCTTCCTTCCTTCCTTCCTTCCTTCCTTCCTTCCTTCCTTCTTTCATTCCTCATTTCTCACTTACAAAAGAAGCAATTCATTTTGTAGGACATTTCAAACTAACAAAATTGCCAACAATAATTTGTACCAAAGCCAGGTGCAAAAGGTATGGAGAAACCAAAGTAAGAATATTCTGGAAAGAAGAAAACAAAAAGGAAGATTATTCATCTTTCTATATGGTGTTTTTAAAAGCTACTTACAATTACCTGTTGTTTACAGGCGTTTCTGTAAAGTTTCTTTGTTGAGAAGACAGAAGACTTAGGAACTCATGAGAGATTCACAAAGGGACTGATGGGATTCCGAGTGACAGTAGGATTTAGCTGATGGTTTGCAAGTCTTGGGGTGATAATGATACTGCTAACTAGGAGAGTAGAAGACTGATCTCCTTTGCGTCTCCAGACAGTGGATTTCAAAATCCTTACTGATGACAAAAGCTGCCTTTGGTGTCAAATGTAAGTTGTCCTATCTCAGAGGTGCCTCTGACTGGAGCAGGTGGATACCTCAGAGCAGAAGTCTCAATACCAACAATTTATTCATTTGTCTCATAGGTATAGAAATGTACTTCAAGAGAAAGGAGGGTATGTGGGAACCCTCACCAAGTACTTATATCGGGGTTCTCAACCTTCCTAATATTGTCACCCTATTAATACACTCCCTCGTGCTGGGGTGACATCCCCAACCATAAAATTATTTTTGTTGCTATTTTGTAGCTATAATTTTGCTACTGATATGAATCATAATGTAAATATCTGATATGCAGGATATCTGATATGGGACCCCTCTGAGACACTCATTCAACCACCAAAAGGTCTTGATGTACAGGTTGAAAACATTGACTTAGATAATTTTTTTATTTTACATATTATACAACTTTGCCATGTGTGCCATGCTACCAAGTCCTTGGCGTCATGTGATTGAATTATGTAAAGTATAATTTATAAAAATTTATAGTTTATAATTTATAAAGAGTAAATTATGTAATTCAGGGGCTAATTGTGATTCCAATGTTTCTACGTTCCATTCCAGTTACCAAGCAAAGTTTTTTTCACACGGCTCCAGCTACACTATTGACAACTTATCTGTCTGATTATCAATATTATACAGAAAGTCACTAACACCCCCAACTCTGGCATCATTAAGTAAACCCCATTTTCTATCTTAAAAAGAGGAAATTGTCATAATATTCCTTTTGGGGGCTGTTGTTCCACTTAGGAATCAATTCTCAGAACTTTCTCAAAGTTCTCTGTAGCTGCTTTCAACCTAATTTAAAACATGTTTCCTTCAGCCCTCACCAACCCTGGAAAACAACAGACATGGGTTCATTCTTAGCTTGGCCTCTACTAGATATTTGACTTTAGAGATGTCTCTAGCACATTCAAGCCAGATTTAAAAATTAAGTCTGTGAAGAAGAGTGACTTTGAGGACAGAGGAAGCCACTCCAGGCTGTTCAGTTTAGTAAAATCCTACTCTGATAGGGCAACATCTATTGCTCTCTGAAGCAGCCGGTCTACCCCAGGATTAGGTACTTGGCTAGTTCACTATGCAGCTAGTAATTCAGAGATAATCATGTTACCAAGATGCCATTTAATCTCCCTTTGGCATATCTTGAGTTTTCATCTTCATTAATAGAGTCATCAAAGTGCAGGACAGACCAGTGAGTGATTCCTGGGGTGGGGGCTGCAACTTACATGGGAAGCCTCTGGTTGCCAGATGGCAGGTGCTAATCTGCTTGCTGCAGGGATGGGGGGGCTAAGCTTGCCTGGCCCCCAGCCAATGGGGCTCTCTCACCCCTCCGATTATACAACAGTCTTGGGGCTGGTATCGGCTCTCCACTGCTTGCTTAAAGGTTCTGGGGGTGTGGGGTGGGGAATGGATGCCTATCGAAAGGAAACAATTGCTTTCTGGTCTTCCTATGAAAGGGATTCTTAATGGTGTCCTTGCTGCCTCTGCTTCAGGCTATTGGAGAATAAGATCCCTCGCTTGATCTCATGCTAGCATGATACAGGGCAAGGATGTAAGCCTGGGAATTAGCTCCAACTTCACCAGTTAACTACAGCGTTAATTCGTTTTCTCTTCCTATAATGGAATAAGAAAGATCTTTTTTTTTTTCTAAATTAAGCTCAGTCTTAGAGGAATCCAGAGATCATAGCACCAGCTCTATTGAGGGCTCCTGGCTGCATCACTCATGGGACAGGGCAATGGAGTGCTTTTGAGAAGAAGAGATCATGTGACAGACAAGAGGCCAGAATGAGGAACGGAGACCATCTCTATGTCTCTCTAGTCTCCACTTCTCTTAGGTTCCTATTTTTCTCATATATTACACTCTCACTGCAGTTTCCCCTCCCTCTCCTTCCTTCCGTCTCTCCCCACCTATCCTTTCTCCCAGACCCATCCCTGCCCCACCTCACCTCAGACAAGAGCAGACCTTCCAGAGATCTCAACCAAATATGACATAATAAGCCACAATAAGACCAGGCACATACCATCCCATCACAGAGAGATGAGACAACTCAGTTAAAGGAATAGGGTCCTGTAAGCAGGCCAAAGAGTCAATGACATCGGGTCCACTTTTTAAAGCCCATCACAGTCCAGCATCACCCCATTGAAGACAGGCTCACAGTACATACCAGCATATTCATAACAGTTAACAGTAACTATAAATAGATGCTGTTCCTTCCCCATTTGCATCACGATATTACTTAGATTCTATCATCATGCTGGGTATGCCATAGACTGATAAAGAAAGTAGCCAAACGAAAACCATTTCATGGACCCCTGGTTCAACTGTGCCACCAGAATCTAAATTTAATTGTCGAGGGCCTCTTGGTATACCCATGGTTTATTATCTTGATTGGATGAATTGAGAGGGTAAGGCACATCTAAATGGGTGGTACTATCCCTGGGTTGGGATCCCAGATTGTTGAACATGGAGAAAGGGAGCCAAGCCTGCATTCATCTGTGGCTCTGTGCTTCTTTGTTCTTTATTATATGACTAACTACATCAGGCTCTTGCCACTGTGACTTCTCACAATGATGGACTGGATCAGTCATCTCTGAGTAGAAATAAGCCTTTTCTTCCCTTAAGTTGCTTTCGTCAGAGTATGTGATCACAGCAACAGGAAAAGAAACCTAGATACTTGTGTTAGGTAAGAGGAAAATAAAAGAAAACAGAAGAAAGTCAGCGCCACACATACATCCAGGATGAGGAAATTCTGTTTTCCAAGGATGCGTACAGATTAACGGTTTATCATTCTTTAGTAGCTCTAGCGCTGATAGGCTGAGAGAGATAGGAAAGGGGGGATGAAAGAGGGTAGACAAATAAACCAAAGGCTGTCTGATGACGGTGTCCTATGGTAAGAAATCATTGAGTACACAGTCTGTACTGTGCTGTCCCTGGGTAAAAAAGAAAAACAATAATTCTAGTGATGAAGAATCCAAAGAAGAGACTAATTTACAGTAGGGTAAGGGGGTGGGGCTTCAAGCTAAGGGCACCACAACTGGCACCTGTTGTCTGTGGTGTGACTCCTAGTCTTGTTTCTCTCTCTGCTCTGGGTAGGAAGGAGTCTTAGGACTAGTATGAGACTAGAAATGACGCAGACAGCCTGAGAGGCTCAGTTTAGCATGACTGAACCCCCACCCCTCTCTGATATCTCAAGACAGGTTTTCTCTATGTAACAGCCTTGACTGTCCTGGAACTCAATCTGTAGAGCAGGCTGGCCTAGAACTTACAGAGATCCACTGGCCTCTGGCCTCTGCCTCCCAAGCACTGAGATTAAGGTGTGCACCACCACTCCTGGCTTGTTTAAAAATAAACAGTTTTATTTATTTTTATATTATGTGATTTGTGTTTTGCCTGAATGTGTGTCTATGTGAGGGTATCATGTCCCCTGGGACTAGAATTACAGATAGGTGTGAGCTGCTGTGTGGGTGCTGGGAATTTATTCCTGAACCCTTAATCTTTCAGATTCTGATTGCCTGAAGACATTTCCCCAGATTTTTTTCTCATTTCTCATAACACACAGTTTAAAAAATATTTATAACTTTATTCATTTGGGACTTGATCCCCATGGGTCCCTCAGATGGTGTGAAGCCCCCTTTTGTTAAATCAGTTGAGAAGCTTCTGGGTTCTCAGATGTTTGGCCCTGCAATGATGTATAGCCATGCTTGTAACCAATGGGATCTACGTATGTAGGAGGTCATGAATACACTGCAGGGTAAGAAAGGACCACAGAGGACTCCCAAGACTTCTGAGTCTCCGAGAAATTATCAGCGTGCAGTGGGACAATCTTTGTAGTATCCATTTGCTGATTCGTGGTTTTAACTATGGCTGTAGGTTTATTGGAATGATGGCTTTTGTCACCATGGCATAGATAACTGTCACCAAATACAATGAAGAAGAAAGTTTCCACCAAATGATATCCACAAAGGCCTTGTCTTGTTGGAAAAAAAAAAACCAATAAAATAAGCTGACAAAAACAGAAAGCATAGCTGGAGGAGGAGGAAAGAGTGATCTACCCACTTCTCATTTTAGAAACTAAACCTTGAAGGTGAGAATCTGTTGGAAATTTTTGGGCTAAGAGGCTAAATGTAGTTACTCTTCTGTTTACATGAATATTTCCTTCTCTCTCTGTGTGTGTATGTATAACATAATATGTGTGTATAACACGCACACTTTTCTTTCCTCTCTTCTTCCTTTTTCTCCTCCTTGGTTGACCTGTTACTATATTGCCATGCTGGGTGGCTGAGTTTGTATGTGTATATTGATATTTATGTTTGTGTATACATATGATTAGGCAATAAATTACATTTATTGATATAGGGGATATGCTTTTGTTTCAGTGACAAAAACTAACGGGGCCTTGTGTTAGGTCACATGTATCCCATACAACCACCAGACAGAAGTAGCTCATGAATTCTCTGCCAATATTTTTACTTGTGACTACATTTGCCCCATGGCTGGAGGAACTTCTTTCACCACCATGTGCTGATATCCCTGATCTTAGGCAATTGCTTAGCCTCTCTGTGTTTTTCAGTTTTTATTGCTAAAATGGAGATGCCTCATCTGAGTGATTGGTTCTGGGATGAGGGAAGATACTGGCCACACTAACGCGGTGCTTCCTTGGCTTGCTGTTTAATGTTATGAGGAAAGAAGAATTCTCAGTTCAAGTATAGCCACACAGAGTCCATAATTGATGATAACAAGATTCTGACCCAGAAGGCAGTTCATGAATAGAGGAAACAGAAGGGCAGAGAGCAGGAAAAATGGTGAGTTGTCTCACCATTTGACATCGCTGAGCGCCTGGATTCAGTCATGCCTAATGCTAGAATGCTTCAGACTCCTGTCTTATAGAAACTAATTTGTTTCTCCTGTTGGTTTTAGTTGGTTCGAGTTGACTTTTTATCACTTTCTAATGAAAGATTTATGAATAATATTCTATTCTCTGCCGATATTTTTATTTGTGACTACATTTGCCCCATGACTGGAGGAACCTCTTTCACCGCCAGAGTGGACCAATAGCATGGTACCCTTGCATGCACACAGTACTCCACTTGCACATGTGGAAAATTAAGCTAACAGTGCACACAGTTACATTCTCAAACATTCAAGTCAGCATTCTCCCTGCTTGCAGGCCAATGAGAGTGGAGAATGTTTTTCCCGCCTTCAAAGCTGTTTTTTTCAACAACAACCTCCGAATCCAGTAGCACATATGAGCGCCTGGGAACACATTTGTTTCTGCCAAAGAGTTAAAAAACATTTAAAAAAAAAAAAAAGAACATAAATGTGGTCTGGTCTTCTTGAATGCCTTTAATGAAGATGGGAAACATCACAATTTAAAACTTTGGTTACAGCTGTTATCCTTGTGAGCAGACCTAATTACAGGAGATGGAATGGCTTTTTGACAAGTTTCTCTCTCTTTAACTTCAAATATCCCTCAAATTCCAAACAAAGAAAAGTCTGAAGCAAACCTAGTTTCCTATGTCTCTGGTCATTTAAAATAATTTTTTTTTAATGAAAGACAATGCGTTCCATGTTGCTGACATACACAGAATGTTGACTCTGAAACATCTAAAATTTTCTTTGTTTATCATTTTTTATTCATGAAGGCATGCTTTTCAAATGCTAAAAATATCTATAGGAAGATCTTCCTTTGCATAGGAAAATTCTTTTGGATTAACAACTATGCAGTACTTAATAGTAACATGTGACTCTCTACAACCTTGTGTAGAATGAAAAAAGGACTTGATTTGCTAATTTCTCAAGGTTTGCTGCTAGTGCATCTTTAAACATTAGATCTGTGTGTTGCTTTATCCAGTTCTGGAAAAACGTCCCTTTATCAAGTGCTCAGGTATGGCGATGTCGTTGGAGGACAGATTTTTTTTTAATTTTACAGGTGAAACTTTTAAATATACTTTTCATAGCAAAACAAAAACAAAGGCAAAGTGTAGGAAACCAAGATTCTTTCCTTAATACTCAGACTTGTTGCCCAGAATCTGGAACGTCTTCAGTCTACCTTTTTCTCTTCCCTTTAAGATTCCATCACTGACTTCTGATGTTTTAACATTAAACACACAAAGTTCTTCGTTTTCCATCATTGATTGACATCTACTCCCCACCATTGATGTATGCAGAATATTTATTTCTATGTTGTTCACTGGATCTTAACCCAATTGCTAAGGCTTCAGTTGATAGTTTAACAACCATAACTATAGATCCTGGGGATTATACAAAGATGAGTCACAGGTTTTAGGTTTATAAATATGAAATATATTTTAAAAGATGGGAATGTATGTTGCTGGTGAGATGACGTATTGGAAAAAGGTACTTGCTACCAAGCCTGACCTGATCTACATGAGCCAAGTCTGATCTACATGAGATTCCCTGGGATTTATGTGGTGGAATAAGAAAATCAGGTTCTGCAAGTTGTTCCCTGACCTGTCCATGTGCAACATGACATACGTGCCCTGCTTCCTCGAAATAAATGTCGCACAGTTTTTAAGCGAACAAAAGATAAAGAGTTAACTTTTACTAGTGTCTAGAAAGTGTCCTGTGTGATTTAGGTACCGCTAGAAGGTGTATTAGAATACTCTTCATTTGTTGACATGTGGAAGTGTTGGTAACCAGCCAGTTCTAGAGAAAGCAGCCTTGGGGAAGGCTATCCTCTTGAGCTTCTTAGTTTTTTTTTTTTCCTTTTGGTTTGAAGATAGGGTCTCTTGTATTGTAGGCTGGCCTTTAAGTCACAGTTATAACCACAGATGACTATGATCTTTTGGCATCCACCCTTAGTGTTCTGGGCTTATAGACCTATATCACCATGTCTTGTTTTATGTGGTGCCAGGGATCTGATCTAGAGCCTTGTGTACACTGGGGAAAGCTTCCACTTCTCTCTCTGAGAACACTTGTGACTTCCAAGCAGTTCTCCAGAGTGAAGCTCAGACTTTAAATTTAGATTCAGCAGATGTTGTGCAGTGAGAAGTATTACCATACTCAAAACAGTAAGTACCCCTGGCTAATGCTTTTCATCGTACACATCTATCTTCTACTTGCTCATTCTGCTTATGCTTCTGTCTCTCCCATCATCCTCCTGGCCTCCGCTGGGCATGCTCATTCGTTCCCTGTTGTTTTTATGGGTAAGGATGAGTTGCTGTGAATTCTATAGTGGAATCTATCAGGCAGGTCTCTGTGAATCTTCCAGCATTCCAGTCTGTACAAGCATAGTCCAGATTCTACTTTTACAGTGATGCTCATTGCAATACCTGACCAATCTATCAACCTCATCCTGAGGTTTCTCTCTTTCTACAGCATCACAATAAATCTACGATATTCTCTTCTAGCACCTTCTCTCATGTACTTGTCCATAAACTATCAGTTCCAAACTCCAGAAGGATTACATAAATTCATCATACAAATAAATGTTTTTAGGATAGAAGGATGGGGGAATGCTATCTTAGCACATTGTCTCACAAGTACATTTGAAACTGTATTTTATTTTTAATTTTTGTCATACCAAGGATTGATGATTGCATCTAGGACCTCAAGAATGCTAGGCAAATGCCCCCTTATTGAATGCCAACCCTGGGCCAGTACAATGGCTTAAGCTAGTAATGTTGAGTCGCAAGAAATGAACAGATCCCGAACTTTCCTAAGAAGTGTCTTTTGTAAATTTTGTGGTTATAAGTTGGTGGCATTCTTGAGAAATTGACTACCTAGAAATGATGGCTGGACATTCAGAAACCATCCTTGAAGGAGAAGGCTCAAAGATCTGTGAAGGATCAAATCAAGTTTCCAAGCTGTTCTCTGGAGGGTGGTTCAGATATTGAAGACGTGTGGGAGCACTCAGTAGTCAGTGGCTTCTGCATGGTATTTGCATGCAGGGAACTTTGAAAAGGTTACATTTCTGTTCTGTGTTCATATTTACTTTGTGTTAAGGTTATAGGATGTCTTTGGCGATCTTGCTGTTGCTATTTTTATGAACTCCAAATCAGTGTTCAAGTGGAATAGAGTGAAATTTTGAGCTTCAGTGACAATAACCATATTTGATGTTCCCATAACATTCAAGCTGTAGTATGTCTGAGAGTCAGAAAAAAACTTGTTCTATGCTTCAAACTCTGAAGTAAGAAAGGAACTTTTGGTTATACATTTCAGAGATTCTTTTCCCCGCTTTAGACTTACAGCAAAGTCAAATGTAGATCTAACCTGCTTTAAGCAGCCTTGGCAAAATATCAAATATTTGCCTGGTTTTTGAGAGGGAGAAATACCATAACGTTTCACAAACCCACATCCTTTCTGTGAGTTATAGATGTAAGCTGTGTATTAGTGCAGCTTTTGATCTTGGGGGCCTACTGAATACAGGTCCTGTGCAGGAAGTGGGAGGAAAATATGAAACTGGAATATTGTTCTGACACATGTTCTTGTGTGACCCTGCATGGATAGAATGTTACAGAAAAGAATTCTGCTTAGAAAGACTGTATTTCTCTCTTTTAAAGAGACAAAATTTTGTATGATGATTTTGGTGAACTGGTCTGAAGGAATTCAAAATCAATTCGCCAAACTGTGTAGTAAGTAGCTTAAAGGAATCTATGCTCAGCACTCTTCTAGGCATGTTTAATCACAGAGGAAATATCTATGCTGTATATGTGTATATAATGTATATATCTATGTATATGTTGTATGTGTACATATGCATGCATGTGTGTATCATCTATCTGTCTACCAATTGCTCTACCATCTCTCTGTGGTTTTGATTCACTGTGTTTCAACATGTGGACTAGATTTATAAGTTCTTTGACAGATAGGGCTCAGGCTCTCAAGAAATAAACATTTGTTCACAATGATATATATTTATATTCTAGACATCTTGTTAGTGACCATATGATGAGGTAAACTGGGAAGTTCTTATAGTAATCTTCTGATGGATGCTGAGTTTGAGCCTCGGATTACATAAGTCATTGACCATTCCCTCTGCGCCTTTTGTCCCATCAATTTCCTTCATACTAGAGTTGGGCGTGGGGCAGATCATGCTCAGAAAGGGTGATGCTCTACAAAGCCGGTAAAAATAAGACTTCCAGCAGACAATGCATGTAAGTGCATGGGTCAGGCAGTTGATGAACATCTCTTCATGGAGACTAGAGCAATGTTTATCACTTCAGTGTTTGCACCTCCCTTTGGCATCAGAAGTATATCAGATGACACCTACAACAATGGTGAGTGACTTCAGCAGGACTGACAACTGTACACGGTGGAAATGCATCTTATTCTCCAAGGTGGTCACCGAGTTGTGACAGTCTCGACTTCACATCCTGGATTACCCCTTGAACTGCTAGACCATTTTATTTGAGTGCTTTCTACCTGACACATGCAGACTAAGTTCTTTCTGTCCAGTGGGACACTGCTTCAAGACAGGGCTACCTCCAGCAAGTCTGACTACCTGGAAAAGCACTACCTTGTGTCCTTGGGTATCATGCTACTATGTAACAGAACTTTATCTTTAAAAGTCATAGTGAGAGCCTTACCACTTATCTGAAGTCCTACTCATAAACCTGGGATGGATATTATAGCAGTACTATTCATCTCTGGGCATTGTGTGAACTGCTTAATTTCCATGCAATTCAGAGATTCTATGCTTGTTTTATTGAGCACATGGTATGTGCTTAGTGATTGGACTGAGGCTGGGTACTAGGTGGGGAATGAGAAAGACACTCTGATGAGGTTAGGCAAGCAGGAAGGAATGCCAGTTAGATATTGACATGATGAAAGACCAAGTATAGCTTAAACATCGGGGTTATTTTGGTTATGTCTAATTACTTGGGCTTCATTCTACCTTCGTAAGTAAATCCGAGTAGTTCTGAAATATTGTGAAGGTCTGTGATCTCACAGGACCGTCAACTATGAAATATAGGACTTTAGCCAGATGATTTAAAAATATAATATAATCCTAGACTCTTCTAATCCTAAATGAAAGTGTTATCATATTATTCCAACAGCTAACCTTGATCAGTGACTGGATATGTGCCAAGCAATGGACAGAGGATTCTCCATTTCTTTTTATAAATTATTACTGTGGATTTATGAGTCAATTTGAAGACAAAAAGCCTTGAGCATGGCTGTGGCTGGCACTAGGGTAGAATCCTGACAAACTTTTCTTAATTCACCCCACCCCTTCTCCTATGTGTCCCTGTGTGTATATGTGTATGTGTGTGTGTGTGTGTGTGCACTTGTGTGTTGAGGGGCAGGTGCACTTTCCCATGCACATGGATGTGAAGGCTAGACATTAATGTTCAGGGGTCTTTCTCTATGGTTCTTTACCTTATTTTTAAGATTTCTCCCTGAACCTTAAGCTCACCGTTTTAGATACACTGGATGGCCAGTAAGCTCCACAGACCTGCTTGTCCATGTTCCTATCCACTTCAGCCCAAGCCCTGGATTATGGATGCATGCCACTATGCCTGGCTTTACTATGGGTGTTGGAGAGGTGGCTCAGTGGGTCAAAGCACTTGAAGCTTAATTGCGAGGACCTACCTTTGAATCACCATACTCATGTGAAACGGCATTCACGGTGTGAGTGTATTGAATACCAACACTCCTATGGAAGATCAGAGGTAGACACAAGAGAATCCATAGAAGCTTCAGGCCTGACATGCACCTGTGCTCTGTTTCTCTCTCTGCCTCTTCTCATCCTCACATACTCACAGTTCACTTTGTGCATGCGTCTTAGGGTTTCTATTTCCGTGACTAAACACCGTGACTGAAGAGCAAGTTACAGAGGGAAGGGTTTATTTGGTTTATGCTTCCATATTGTTGTTGATCATCGAAGGGAGTCAGGACAGGGACTCAAGCAGGGTAGGAACCTGGAGGCAAGAGATGACGCAGTGGCCATGATGAAGTGTTGCTTACTGGCATGTTTCCCACAGTTCAATCAGCCTGTTTTCTTATAGAATTTAGAGCCACCAGCTTAGGGACTGCACCACCCACAGTGGCCTGAGCCCTCCCCCATCAATCACTAATTGAAAAAAATGCCTTGCAGACAGATCTTAGGAGGTATATATTTTTTTCAATTAAGGTTTCCTCCTTTCAGATAATTCCAGTTTATGTATCAAGTTGACTTAAGACTGGCCAGCACAACATGCATACACAAATGTAAATTACTACCTTGAAGTGATTCTAGAAAGACTGTAGACCATAAACTACACATGTCCACTCAGCGCAAGTTGAGTACCAAATGGCTGCCATCCAGTGAGTGGCAGGAGATCTCTTCAGCAGTAGTCAAATTTCCTCTTATACCTAAAAATCAGCATCCTGCCTTCCTGCAGCTGTTCGATACAACTATCGCCCAGAGGCTGGGCCTCCACGCAGGTGTTACAAGTTCCAGATTAGCTGATCTCTCCCTGTGTGACTTCATCTCATTCCTCCTGTGGGCCAAGTACCACTCTTCTACCTCAGGGTCTTTGAACCTTTCTCTTTGACTAAAAGACAACCCAACCCAACCCAACCCAAACCCAAACCAAAATCAACTCTTTCATCCTCTACTCTCTTGTCCTCAAGGCCTCAACTTAAATGTCCCATCCTATAGGTCATTATCTCTG
This sequence comes from Grammomys surdaster, assembly GCF_004785775.1. NCBI lineage: Eukaryota > Metazoa > Chordata > Mammalia > Rodentia > Muridae > Grammomys > Grammomys surdaster. Next base: position 5,017,014 of record NW_021604712.1, on the reverse strand, counting down.
AATAGCCCCAAATATTATCTTCTCTTCTGTCTTCCTAGTGCCTTCCCACTTGAGAGACTCCTCCTAGGCCTGCTAATACCTTCCATGCATTGCTGAGCATCTGTCTCCATCACGTATGTGTGCTGCATAGCTGCAAGCTATGCTCAGTTCCTGGTGTAGGGTATCAGCTTGTACTCAATAAATACAGAATGAAGAAATACTTCCTAGATTCTTTTCTGCTGCTGCAATAAACACCACGACCAAAAGCAACCTAGGGAGGAAAGGGCTTATTTCCCTTCTAGGCTATGTGGTCCATCATGAGGGAAAAGTCAGGGCCAAAACTCAAGGCAGGAACCTAGAAGTAAGAACAGAAGCAGAGATCGTGGACAAGTGTTGATTACTGGCTTGCATTTCATGGATTGCTCAGCTTGCTTTCTTATACTGTGCACTACTACCTGTCCAGGGATAGCATGGCTCACAGTGGACTGGCTCCTCCCATGTCAATCATCAGCCAGTACAAGCTTGCCTATAGGAAGGGCTTTCTCAATTGAGGCTCCTCTTCTCAAGTGACTCTACCTTGCGTCAAATTGTCAAAAAATAAAGAAAAAATCCAAGGCGAGTAGAAAACAGCTAACCAGGACAAAATGAATTATTGAACAAAAAAGCCTTACTTCAAAGATTCTTCTCATTTCCTGACCTGCGTATGTAGGAAGAACACTGTATAACATGAGCCATAACATCTTTTCCCAAAGCTATAGAACTTTATCCAGACTTATGCCTTGTCCAATCCTGAGAGGACCAAATATCCTCAGGGACCATCCATTCTCTGTGGCACACCAACCTTCCTTATCAAGTGAGCTGTATCCAGTCAGTCTAGAGAGACATTCTGGATCACAAAACGCTGCCACCTCTCTGAAACAGATGCTGCATTCTATGGTGGAAGCAGAGATGCCAGGGCCTGCATGTGCTGGCTGACACGCGCACTGTGGAGAATCACTAGAGTTCTTTAGAAGAGAGTGCTTTTACTCAATCCTAGGCAGAAGAAATGGCTTCATTTCAGCTTTAAGGGAAGCATAGTATGAAAGGAAGATAGATGGCCAAGATACCTCACCACAGGAAGCATATTGTCTTAATTTGAAGAAACTGCTATGGGAATCACGAAGAAAGTATGACATAGCTGGAACAGAGGACCAGCTAGTTCGTCTTGCCAGTGTGCCCCTTCATTGAGACACAATGCTCTCACCCAATGGAGTTCTTAGTTAATATTGTAAGGAAAGTGAGAACTATGGGACACAGAACTACAGCACTTTGGACGTTTCTCCACCTGGAACTTAGGCCACGTTAGGAAGGACTTTTCTTATCTGAAAAGTCTGAATCTAAGCTTACCAAAGGGCTTGCAGTCGATTTGTGAAGAGGCTCCGGGATGGCAATGAGCTTGCTGGCTGCCTTTGAAGGGCAGTGCTAACCAGTTGTTGTAGGAGCAGCTACTAACAGACAACACAGCACTCCCTGTGTAGGTGCTTCCTGGTCCTGTGCAGTGTGTGTGTGTGTGTGTGTGTGTGTGTGTGTGTGTTCTTTCAAGAACTCACTATTCTAACCCATTGATCCCATTCCCAGCCCATTTTATTTATGTATTGCACAGAGCGGAGTTTTTCTACTTTATTATTTAATTACCTCATTTTCTCTGTGAGAAGAGAAGGTTTAGGACTGACAATATTGGTTCAGTGAGATAGCTCAGTGAGTAAAAAACTTGCCATGTAAGTTTGAAGACCTGAGTGAGATTCCTGGAACCTCCATAAAGGCAGAAGAAGAGAACTGACTTCACAAAGCACAGTGGATCTTCTGAACTGCACATACATGCAATGGTACTCTCATGCTTACATGGACATATATGCACACAATATATATGCCCACATCTACATATAATATGCACACAATAATAATAATAATAATAATAATAATAATAATAAATAATGTATTGTTTGATTAAAAGCTGATATGATTTCTTAAGAAAATTTCAAGCATGTAACAGTATTACTATTGATTATTTTGGGTTATAAAACACTGGAGATGGAATCACTGGGGCATACATGCTAGGCAAGTGCTCTATCACTGAACTGTACGCCCAGACAAATACACTGTTACTAACTACAGTTGCCATGAGAGGTTTCAGGTCTCCAAAACATACTGATAGTTGATGTTTCCCACCCTTCAGCAGCACCTTCTGGTGTCCCCTTCCCTCCAGCCTCTGGTAACCACTATGTCCTATCTGTTTCTCTGCTGCTATGTAATAGTCTTTCAGAGATGTCCTTGGTGAGATATTCACTCTACATGTAGTTTCCCAATTGCCAAACACTGTTAAAAAGAGTGATAGAAAGGCTTCATGAACCTAACACCCCTGCTTCTCTGAACTCAATGAACTTACCAGACCCCTCACATTAGGAGCCAAAGCCGCTAATCGGTAGCATGGGCATTTGTAAACAAGAAGATGGTTTGGAGTCGTTTAAACCATCAAACATGTGTCGCTAGCCATGTTTTCCTTCTATGCACGGAGTCTCTGGACAAAGAGACTTCCCAGCCCTCCCCACCCCAGTTACTCTTTTCCAGATGTTCTGAAACAATATCAAGTGACCCAGTTTACCCCTGAGAGGTTTATAGAGGTGCATTTATGGAAAGGCTGGCTGAGTGAGGCCGGCACATTCCCTCAGCAGCTTAGTCCTAGATAATCTCCCCCAACACAGTATCACATCTGACTTTCCCTATGGCACATTGGTAAGGTTTTCAGAAAACGAAATGCTAAATGCTACTGAAGTGAAGAAGAAACTTAAGAAGCTTAACAATGGCTGTCGAAATATTATCACCAGCTATCGGCGTAACAGTATCCAGTCATTCCCCACCTACAGGCACAGAATTTAGGCTTAAGCAGATGAAGACAATCCTGAGGAAGTGTGTGGTCTTAAGTGTTTAAGTATCAGCAAGTCAAGGGGAAAGGCTTCGTTAGTGTAAAACCTCAACATGTGTCTTTGGCCTTTTATGTCGAATAATATGAAGACAAATGACAGTAGCCAAATTGAATATGCCCAAGAGGCATGCCATGGTTTACACTGAAATCATGGAGAAGTAATTCCACTGAAACTTGTGAGTGGAGATTGTTTTGTTCTTTGTATGTGGGCAGCAAATACCAGAGCAATCCCTAGGATCAAAACAGAGCTCTTGTGACAGACGTAAGCTTCTTCTTCATTTTTTTTTGGAAGAGAAACACAATGTGGCCTTATATTCAGTCATAGCAAAAGACTCTCCAATCCCCCAAACACAGGTTAGAGTCTGTCAAAGAAGTGGGCTAATTTCTCCTCACTACATTCTCTATGTGTCCAGGACACTGAAGGGAATAGATACATTCTATTCTTAAATTAAGCAACAAGGTAAAGGGTGGATGTGTTCTACGGCATGCCAGTCATCCAAAGGTCACCGAAGTGGAATGAGCAATCTTCCTGGAATTCCCAGCAGTAACCCTGTTGAAATCCTATGCATGAAAGGGAACTAGAACTTCACAGCCCAGGTTGCCTGCTGGTAGCCTCCATTTGGACTCATTTATAGGGGATATTCTCATGCATCTCCAGTACATTGCTGAATAGACCACAGTCCTTACATCAAGTTCTGTAATACTTGGGCCTTTATCTTGTAGGAGGCTGAAAAACTTGCACAGCAAAAACCTGTCTGGCTAGCTCAGACTCTACAAAAGAAGTGCAATTTCATGTGAAATGGCTGCGCACTTGAGATGAAACGTCCACTCTTGGCTTGAAAATGGCTGTTGTGGAGCACCCAAGATTGAGTGTTCTGAGTCAGCTGCCATTGCTTGTCCCTGACCTGCTCATAGTTAGAAATGTGAGTTAAATTACCCTTATCTCAACATCTTTAACTCTCAGTGGTGTTATTGCACATAAACTTAGCTGCTTCCTCTCCCTTCAAAGCCAGTGACAGATTTGGGTGGTTTGAGTTGAGTGGATTGGACAGGGGGAAATCAGTGATTTTCTCTTCTTCTGGTAGAGTTAATCTCTCAACTAAACAGTGCTTACGTACCTCTTTCAACAGCAGCTCCCAGTTTAGCAGTGCAACAGTAAGAGCTAAGTTCTTTAGAATGTTCCAGTTCAAAGTCCAAATGATAGATGATTTCCACACCCTGAAGCAAACACTTAAGCACTTGTATTTCTTGCAACAATTTATTCCAGTTTGAACGAGACAGTCCATTTCTCACCAAGACACAGAACAAGTAGTTTATACATTTGCAAACAAAAACATCTGATTTCTACTCAATTATTGAGTTAAAGAAAAAGAGTCCTGCAAAGGATGTTATAGTAGAGATATTATTTTATAGTGTGCATTGCATCATTCTGTATTTGGAGATTACGCCTTGTCTGTACAGACCTCTATCCTTAAAGGTTCTGTTTAAGAAAAGAACTGGCTTTGCTACCAGTAATCTTTGGATATTCTTGGTTGACTCTGGTCACTCCAAGAAGGCTCACTTCAATTTCTTGTGTATTTACAACCCTTATTCCACCAAATAGCTAACAGGGCTATTGTGAAGTCAAGTTGGTTTCAAACCTAGAAAAGTATCCCTAACCACTATTCTGACTCCTTTTCCTTTTGCCAGGGTGAGATACTTGTTTTAGCCAGTATTCTTTCTTCAAGATGGGTTAGTGAAGGGGTGAAGTGTGTGAGAACCCTTTCTGGAAAGCCTGACAACATGAGTTCCATCCCCAAATCCCACAGTGGAAGGAGAGAACCAACTCCAGAAGATGTCTATGGGTACACTTCAGAGATGGGACAGTGTGTGTGTGTGTGTGTGTACATAGGACAGTGTGTATATGTGTGTACAAATGGGACAGTATGTGTATACACATGGAAAAATGTATATGTGTGTACATGGATCACTGTGTGTGGGTGTGTATACATGATATGTGTTTACACATGGAACAGTCTCTCTCTGTGTGTGTGTATGTGCACATACACGCACGCCCTCATACACAATGTGTGTGCAAGTCTGGAGATTGAAACCAGGTGCTCACACTTCCTGGATAAGTGCTGTTCCACGGATCTACAATTCCAGTCCTAGGTCCATTTTAACTGTGCAAATACTTACCAATACCTTCAGCCATCACCAACGAAGCCTCCTTATGCAGTGAATGGAAACTAACACAGAGACCCACAGCTGGACACTGTATAGAGACTAAGAAACTTTAGAACAGTCAGTCCTAAATAGGATGTGTTCATTAAACCCCTTCCCTCAGGGCTCAGGCAGCTATGCGGAAGAGGAGGTGAGAAGATTTCGAGAGCCAGAGGGGATGGATGACTGCAAGGAAGCACAGTCTTCCAGACACACAGAACTGACGCACATATGAATTCACAGAATGCTTGACATCATGCATGGGGCCTGCATGTTCAAACCAGACAGAGTCCCAGAGCTGAGAGGGAGAAGTGGAAATGAGCTCCCAACCCTAAGCAAGAAACTATCTCCAGTTCATAAGCATTTGCATAGGAAAAATTAGTTTTTTTTTTCCAATGGAGTCACACTGGGTATATAAATCACACTTAGAGGCAGGTCCTGTCAAATGATATTTTTGTAGACTTTTGTCTCATATTGCTTTGTTTGGGAATTAAAAAAAATCTTACACACACACACACACACACACACATACACACACATTATGGTTTCCAATTTTGTCTTTTTGTAGGTTTTGACCTGTATGTCCCCATGTATGTGTGATGTGTGTGTGCCTGTGTGTGTTACTTGTCCATTACCTTTTATTTTTACTCCGTGTTGTTATCTGTTTATTTGTTTGTTTATTTATTTTGCCTGTTTGATTTTTTTAACAACAGAGAAAGAAGACTTGGAGTTAGATGGAGAGAGAGATGGGAAGTACCTGGAAGGAGATGGAGTGAGGAATCCATGATCAGAATTTATACAGGAAACAGTATTTTTCAATTAACAATAGCTAAAGTAATCCTTACCACTTACACCACTGACCCCATGAAAGTCACCCCACTTCTTCTAACCAGAAGGAAAAGCTACAATGCCCATATTCTGTGCTCAAGGGAGATACATTCTCTAATTTTGCCACGTGTACTTTGTAATCTATATTTGATGCAAAGAGGCCCAAGGGAGCTGTACACCTTCAAACGTGATGGTGGGTTTATTCATCTTGTGATAAATCTCCCAACTGGCAAGTCCCTGGGGGATTGAAGTCTGTCTCCCATGAGTACTTCTGAGGGTGTCACTAATGAGAAGTAATCTGTGCTTCTCTCTTATATTTGTGGCCTATACTGAGGGAATTTTTGTCCATAATTCTCCCTGATGTGGACTCTTCCAAGAGGGCCAACTCTACTGAAAGCCTTGGAAGGGGCTACTGACTTGCAGAAATGACTATTAATTTCCTCACATGTTGTGATTCTAAGATTCATCTTAGTATGTTTAAGAATAGCAATGGCCCACCACAGTCTCTAGCTTTAGAAAGAAGTTAAACATGGATACGTATCTGAAACTAGTTCCTCTTCAGGTTTAATACCATAGCGTCTCCTCCTGGCCCTCTAAGTATCATCTTGTCCGAGTGACCAGGGCTAGTAATTTATGGCTCCCATTAAGAGGGTTGGCAAGATGTGCAGACATGTCAATAATTATTTCTGCTGGAGCTCAAACAACAGAGGAAGTCTCTGTTGAATGCCTTGTTTTAACAGAAGACAGAACTGCCTGACCTGGGTTTTATGACAGATGTCAAATACATCGACATGTGTTGTGAAGCAGATCACCTTATTGGCAAAGAAATGAAAGCCCACCAAGAAGATAAATGGGAAACTTTCCTCAGGGGCTTCCTCATGTCTGTGCAGGTTTGGCAGTGACCCTGAATAAGGACCAAGGAGCAGATGAGAGTGGACACCCTGGAGACAGTCCTCTATCATGGGACCTGAATACTAATAATGTCTCCATGCCTCAGAAGGCTGATGAGAGAGTGTAGGGGAGGAAAGTGTGGGGTGACATGAAGAAGAAGAGCACTGTAGTGATCAGGAGTCCCCCCACTACGGAGGATACAGATTTGTGTTCACCCTGGGGGTTCCCTGGGACCTGCTCCGGAATTGTTTTCTTCAGCCTTTGTTTTATAATTCAGCTCTACACATATTTCTTGAGAGCCTACCATGTATCATGGACATGCCAGGCACTGGGCATGAGTACCAAGCATCAATGATGGTGCTCCAGTCTGCATTCTACTTCTTGGGTCTGCAAATTCTGGGTCACTGGAGAGCACTTGAAGTCTTGGGGTCACCTTCTTGCTCCTCATTTTTCTTAACTGAGAAAACAGGCTCAGGACTCATGCTTACACAGTTGCAAGGGTTGAACATGGTGCCATTTCTGTGTTTTGTGCATATTAGGCATGAGAAGGGAGAGACCGGAAGCCATCCATGCTCAGTGTGCTGCTCCCTCACCACTTCCCAAGCCTCCTGTATGCTGATGCCCACAACAGTGGGAAGGAAGCTGTCACAGACGATGTAATGACATTATGTCAATGACGAATCACATATGTGACAATGGCCATCTATATGGCTTTATGATGGAGTGGAAAAATTCCTCTGCCCTGACAGTATTGTAGTCATAGTAAAATCAGAGTGTAGCCTTCACTATGCTTATGTGGGGATGCTTGTCTGAACTAGCCCACTGTACTGCCAGTCTAATAAAAGTATAACATAAGCAGTTATGCATAACACATAGTGCATAATAAACTATGTTTATATAGTTTTGTATATAGTTTATATAGTTTTATATGTTTATATATAGGATGTATATAATATATATGTATACATGTGTATATGATAAATATGTATATATCTATATGTATATGATATATATGTATATGCATGTATATGTAAAACAGAGTCTCCCTTTGGATCGTGGTACACTGATAAGCTGTCTGTTCATTCATTTGTTTGTTGTTCTTCGTCGACTTGACACAGACTAAAGGCTTCTGGGAAGAAGAAATCCCGATTGACAAAATGTCTCCATCAGATTGACCTTTCAAGAAGCCTGTGGGGAAATTCTCTCAGTTAATGATTGACCTAGGAAGGAGCAGTCCATTGAGGGATGTGCCATCCTGGGCAGATGCACCAGGGAGGAATAAGAAAGACAGCTGATTGTGAGCAGGGACAGACAGTCTGGAGATTCCTCCACAGCCACTGTTTCAGTTCCTGCTATGAGTTCCCGCGCCTACTTCCCTTCATGATGGACTGTAAGTTGAAATCAACCTTTTTTTTCCCTTCAAAGTATCTTTTGGCTGCAATGCCTATCAGATGGCTGGAAAGCAAACTAGGACATCCAGGTTGACCTCAAACTGGCAGTCTCCCTCCTTCTGCCTCTTCAAGGATGAGACTATAGATGGATACCACAAAACTTGGTTTATAGTGTATGTTTTTTATTTTAGAGAATATGCCTTCAATTTATTCATTTTTAAATGAAAATATATTTTCGTACAATATATTCTGATCACAGTTTCCTGCCCTTATCTCCTCTCAGGTTCCCTCCTATTTGGTAGAAAATAATTGACTGTAGATGATGCTGTCATCAGTGCTGACACCCTTCAGGATCTGTTTGTCACCCCTTTGACTGCATCTCTTAAGTGACCTGCACTGTGTCTGGTATCTAAATACATACCGTCATGTTTACCCAGCCACAAAGCCATAGAACAGTGTAGTTTGACATCGTCTGTCCATTGTCAGGTGACATCCAGTTCTTACGAGTCTGTTGGAATGGAGAAGGCAGAAGTAGGGATGGTGAAGAATGGAGTTTCCATGTTTAGAAAGAGGCCACCCACAAGTTAAGTGGGTAGACACATGATAAAATGGGAAGCAATGATCACCCACTGTCTGCCTAAGGATGCTGAGATCCAGCTTGCTCATATGACCTTTTGCCAAAACAATCTTATGGTCCTCCCTGACCTCTCTGTATCCCTCAGTGGGATGGAAGAGCAAGGAGATTATGGCAAATGAACTTTCTTGTGGGAAGGTGTCATTAGCAGCAGTTTGTTGTACCCAGTGGGACAGGATGATGCTCAGTGGTCCCTTCAATCAAGTACCTGGCCATCACCGAGGCCCTACTTGACAGTTCGTACTGACCTCTCTGTGCTTTGATGCAGTGCTTGGCCTGATGCACATACTCAATAGATGTTTCCAGATTTATTCCAGTTGCTACTCTGCATTCAATGATGGCATTATATTTTTGAAGAGATTGCTTAAGTCACTGGAAAGGCATAAGGGATACATTATAGATGAGATGTAAGAAAGTCAACATAACTGGACTTTTTATTCTTTTAAAAACATTCCTTCTTGTGAGATAGATGATCACAGAAAGGAACAGAACAGTTTATTCTTTCTGGGTGGGCCAGATATAAACCATTGAGTTCTTTCTATATCTCTTCCTTCCCATCCCTTCTCTCCCTCCCTCCATTCCTTTCTCTTTTTATTTTTTCTGCTCCTCTCTCTCTCCCCCCCACCGTGTGTGTGTGTGTGTGTGTGTGTGTGTGTATGCATGTATTCACAAACCTTTGAACAGAAGAAAATTACAGTAAAACTGAGGCAGCACAACAAAGAACATTCTAGATAGTTTTAATCCAAGTGTCATTTATGTGTGTTCATTTGTGTGTGTAGATCAGAGGACAGCCATGAGTGTCATCTTCTCCTTACATCTTCTTTGAGGCAGAGTCTTTGTTACTGCAGCAATACAAGCCCACCTAGTTGGCTCATGACCTTTGAGAGATGCTCCTGTTTCTCTCTCCCATCTCACCAAAGGAGTGTTGGGACCACAGACCGACTAACACATCTGTCTTTATATGGGTTTTGAGGATGCCAACTTGGATCCTCACACTTAGTTCCCAAGCGCCTTCCCACTGAGCCATCTCCCCAGCCTCTCAAGGCTTTATACTTAGTGAGGTTCTACAGAATTGAGTGAGATGAAACAGAAATCAAAGAACTAATGCTATGGGAAGGTAGAGTAGAAGAGGGGATATGGCCAACTAACACTAAAGTATATTTGAAAAGACTACGTGGAAATCTACTACTGTAGAAGCTTCCTTTGATTGTTTAAAAAAATAAATCATTTGGTGGTAACAGTAAAGCCCTCTGTAAATGGGAGAACTGAGCAGCCTGTTGCTTTGGATCTTCTTTGTGGAATTATGAAGCCAAATTTGTATAGGGGAGATTCTAGCTCTGTGTGCAGCAAGAGCCATGAAGAGGAATGACGGGTATAAGCTGATTCCACAGGTTTCATTCTTCAATCCAATTGCCAGATACTTTCTGCAGGGAGCAGGACTGCAAAGCTCCTTGACTTTGATGTGGGAAGCAAACGGAATGAGAAGGAAGTTGGGACTCCAAGGAGACACCGCACTTGATTCCATAGGATCCTATGTAGATCTATCTGCCCATCCTGTAGAAGGTGGTGGTTCCCTGGGGACCTTTTTCTCCCAGGCTGGGGGGAAGTACAGGAAAAGGAAAGAATTTTTTGTGTACATTTAGGAAATGTAGGCTCTTGTCTCTAGACATGCATAGGAGAACGCAGCTTTGTAGTTCCATGTGTGGTGTGCAAATTCCTATTCTCTCTCCTTCATTCTGACTCCATTGTGCCCCTTGTCATTTTATTTCCCCTTTGAATTTGCATTAAATTCATTATCTTCTCTTAAGGGAGAGAGGTTCTCCAGAGTTTAATTGAGATGTAAGAAACCACCAATAAAAAGGTGAGGAAGGGGGAGGAGCTCTTCATTACATATGGGACTATAACCATCTCTCAGGAGTTTAAGTGTTTTCTTCTTCTCTTTTTCCTTCTCCTTCTCCTTCTCCTTCTCCTTCTCCTTCTCCTTCTCCTTCTCCTTCTCCTTCTCCTTCTCCTTCTCCTTCTCCTTCTCCTTCTCCTTCTCCTTCTCCTTCTCCTTCTCCTTCTCCCTCCTCTTCCTCCTCTTCCTCCTCTCCTTCCTCCTCCTCCTCTTCTTCCCCCTCCTCCACCTCTTCTTCCTCTTCCTCCTCCTCCTCCTCCTCCTCCTCCTCCTCCTCCTCCTCCTCCTCTTCTTCTTTTGAGAAAACATACCCTTTTCCTCCAGGATCTCTAGTCTTGGAGACTTTTTATTAACTTGATCCTTGGAAATGCTGTTTTAATTTTTTCCATAATCATACAAATTGATCATGATAATCTCTGGGAAGAAAAGAAGGGAACCAGTGGCCTCATTAACTGGGATGGGAGGGGACTGGTGTTTATCAGAGTTGGTACCCTTACCTCATGGTGGTCAAGACCTCTTTGTGTGTGACTTGATCCAGTCCCCTGTGGGAAATGGGCATTGTTTCCTGCCCAGCCTGTTTAAATCACCTCCTATATTTTGCTTCCTTGCAGAATAATAGAAGAACGTAAAAGGTCCCCACCTTAGCACTGGAACTTTCTGATATATGGGTCTTTTCCAACTGTTCCGTCATGACATCAAGGCTTCAAACTGCTAAGCTTTAGGCACTATCTGGGGTCAGTCAGCATTGAAATGTATGGCTCAAATGTGTAATTCTAAGTACTGTTTTGCCAAGCTGGAAGGGCTTCTTTGAAGCCCACATTTTAATTTTAATTTAGCACACAGAGTGGCAAAGATAAATAGATTTATCCAAAATACATTTGGTAACAGATTTTTTGAGTCAGTTATTAATTTTATTTGAGTGGTTCCTTTTTTATTTTTTATAAACTGTGAAACTCAAGAGGAAGCAGAATCCCATGCAATGCCTTTTATTGATGGCCTGCTATGTGCCAAGAAAGGTGTTAAATGTTTTCCAATGCTGCCTCATTTATCCTGATCTTACAGACAAGCAAAAGGAGGTGCGAAGAGGTGAAGTTTCTCACCCAGCTGGAAAGTGGCAAAGTCATTCACAGATCTGCCTCCGCTAAAAAATTGCTATGCAACTCTTTGAAAACTAACTTCTTGGGAGCTACATGCAGCTTCTCAATGAACCTTGTTTTGCTAGCCTGGAGCCAGGAAGTTACTTTTCCCTTTGGGGATGTATCAGGTTCCTGGGAAAAAAACTAGCCCTCGAAGGTACCCAGTACCAAACTGGTACACATGAGTGTGTCTTCAGCTTGTGTCTATAGTGTTCAGTGGTGGGTGCGTGGGAAAGCAAGTAGGATTACATAAAATGATTACAGTAGATAGCTCATGATTCTATGCATGCAGCTTTATAAGAAGAGGGAGACACCTCCTCCAGGTATACTCTATGCCCTTCTCTCTGTGATGCTCAGTGCTGCTTTGGATCTCTGTCTACCATAAGGCTGCCATCACTAGATAAGGCCCCCAGACCCTGTATATGCAAATCTGTAAGCTAAGTACTTCATCATTATGAAAGCACTCATTCAACCTCTCTTTGGAATCTCTCAGCTACTGTGATGGAAGGGGTTACATATTTTTAAGGTTACATACTTCTAACTCTTGAGACATTTTATATGAATTTGCACTGACACTTACAATCTGTAATGTATTGAACTTGATTGTAGTGCAACACAACACCTATCAATATATGTGGGGTTCCCAATGCTTCCTGGGTAGTATGATCTGTGCTTCAGTGTCACGAAGCCAAGGGTACACACAGTCCTGTAGGTAAGGAGAACTCTGCAACAAAAGTGTATGAGATCTGAAAATCCACAGCAGAGCAAGCACAAAGGAGTGACTCAAGAGGAGCTTTAGATGGGCAGCAGTCACTGAAACCAAGGCTTCCAGCTTTTCATAGGAGCTGTTCACACTGAAAAGTCAGGGAGCCATACTATTCGGAAGATTTGACCAGGGAATTTTATTACTTGGGGAAAAGTAACAACCACATATGATTGACTGAAGAAGATGGTGCTCGGTGGAGAAGGAAGCTTTAAGACCAAATAAGACGTGAGAAACAGTAGAAGCCCCAGTGCGCGTGTTGTTCCCTGTGGATCTTCTCAGAGCCTTTAACATGTCCCTCCAGCAGTGTGAATTTCCAAGGAAGGGTCTTGATCCTGTGATGAAAAATGCTTCTTTAGGGTTGAGGCACATGGCAGCAGGCTTCGGAACTTTGGATGTGTTCTGTTTCAGACAAGTAACTACGAGCCCTGAAGGGAAGAAACCACTGTTGAGAGATGAAGCCCAAGGCAACCTATAACTCAGCATTTCCAGTCTTCTAGGTAAAGGAGAGTAAGGGTCACAATTCAGGCAGTGAAACAGGAAGGCAGGAAGGGTGGAGAGGATTAGGAGCTGCGTGGTTACCCCAGACTGTAAGGGAGCTTGAGAGAAGGAAAGGATTTAAAGGGGGCCCTGTGATTTTCAATGAGATGAGGGCAGTGAAATGTTCGAAATGTGAGGAATTTAATTAAGCTTGAAGCACGTTATAATTTAGCTATGTGAATTTCACACATACTTTTTTTTTTTTGTATGTTGAGTGTGTCTTTCTTGCTCCATCCCCTGTTGGTTTTGTTCCCTTAGGCAGTTTCTCTTCTACTTCCTCTGATGCTGGATACTATGGTTGTTCCATATTTTACATACTACAGTGATGTGTAAACTGTAAGACGAACCATCAGAGCTGGTTAACAAGCAGCCAATAACTAAAAATAGCTGTAGTCCGACATAAATGATCTTAATTTTATTTCAATCGGATGTGTCAAGTGGGTCCCCATTACCTTGCAATATCTGAGGTATCATCTCAATTAATATCAAATGAGGCTTGATCACAAGTGCATAAAACTGAAGATTACAGAGAGCTGTGTTTAAATGAAAGTAAGACACAAAATAGTTATTGGCCACGCACACTGAGAAAATGGGCCTAGCACAGCATCCAACATTACCCACCGTTGAAAGAACCAGCTAAAAGAACAAAAACAACAACTCTCAATCAATTTGCTTGTTATACTTTTTAATTCTTTTCAATTAAAAATAATGTGTGTGTGTGTGTCTGTGTGTGTGTGTGTGTGTGTGTGTGTGTGTACTTGCCAAAGGGTGCGTGTTGAGGTCAGAAGACAACTTGAGGGAGTCTGTTCTCTTCGTCTACAATGTAGGACCTAGGACCAAACTCGGGTTGTCAGGCTTGGCAGCAACCGCTTTTACCTACTGAGCCATCCTGCACACCATCTTTTAGGGTTTTTGTTGCAGGATTTCTCTGTGTACCACAAGGTAGCCTGGAACTTACTATGTAACCTGGGGAAACCTCAAACTCATTACTCTTCTACACTGCCTCAGTGCTAGGTTTATAGTTGTGCTTCAACATGCCTGGCTCAATTTGCTTATCTTAAGCTCTCTGAAGACCTTACTCATGGATGGAGTAGCTACTGATGCTGGCCTTTTTCTTTGCTATGTGATCCAAGACAAGTAGTAGGACTTTTGAACACTCCCCTTTCCCACTTCGAAAACTGACTTGGGCAGATATTTTGTGCAATATTAGCATCTTCATCATTAGGGTGTTGAAAGGATTAGGTAGGGTTAAAAGTTACCATATTTTGAATATATGAAAGAAATTTCTTTAGGAAATAATGTATGCATTGTAATCCATTAATAAATTTTAGTATTCGTTTATTTGGTTTCCAGTTAATGGCATATAAAATCTATCTATTTGAATTGCAAAAATCAAGTTGGTTTGAATTAAGGAGGTGTGAAAAACTCTTGGGTAGAGAAAATATGTAACACTTCCATCAATTAAAAGTAGGTAAAATGTGTTAAAAGTAATGGAAAGTTCATGTTGAACTGAACTAGTTTTCTTCATGAGCTTATATTTTTATAAAGCTCTGTGAAACAGATTTGAAACAGTGCCCATTATGGAATCTGTGTTAATTGTTATTATCCCCATAAAGTTCAGATGATTAAGAAAAGTTTGCAATTATGCCAACCAGAAATGCATAGTACCTGCCTTTCATTACCACCCAGCCCGCCCCCTTTCTCCAGACTTATTTTTGGTACTGAAGAGCAATCTCCACCTTGGCAAACAGAATGTGTGCTAAATTGAAAATTTCCTCCCAGTGCCCTGGAGACTTCAGACAGCAGATTTCCAAAATTGCAGGGTATTTTCACATATCGGACACAATGTTCTTTGTTCCTCTTGCTTTTTATCACGAGTGAAGACTGTTTCTGTACTTACCCTCACGCCCGTCACAATCTTAAATATCACTGTGCTAGAAGGCACTGCAATCTTAATTAAAAGAACAGTCTAATTATTTACCCTGGTTGGTTCACACAAACCTCTACAGTATAATCAGTGGACTCCCTGAAGGGGCTTCATGATATTTCAGAACAGAGTGGGAAAGTCTGGTACTGACTTGACTTGGGTAACATGTAATGAAGTCTGACCTACAATTCACCTTTAGGTCACTCGATCAAATAGAACTTATCTGGGCAATGTCTGAAGGTATGCACTGATATTGACTGCGTGCTGGTGAGTGGCACACTGAGAACATTTTGCAGTTACCTCCCAGAGCCTCAGAGAACCTTCCATGTGTTTCTGAGGGACAGAGGGAAAGCAGAAGGTGGCCATAAAGGTCATTCCCTTTTTGACGTCTCCAAGACAAGCCCATAAGGCAAGTTTGAGGACAGCTCAGATGGCTGGAGGTGTTTTGTGACGCTCTCTTCCTGCACCTGGCTTGAGTTCTAACTGCCATTGCAGGGTGCGCCTGGGGCCAAGTCAGCAAGCAAGACGGCCCTCTGGAAGTGAGGCAGAGATATTTCCAGACCAAATTCAGGGGTCATTTGTGTCCTTAAAACCCTTCTTCTTGGGCTTCTGTGGCATAATGATGTAAAAGTACCCTACTGAAGGACACCCAAAGGGTCCTGGGGTCTCCTCTGAAAGTATAGTTTTGAAAAGTGGGCCCTAAAAACATTGGCTTAAGGACAGACGATGACCTAATTCCGCCTTAAAACATACATTGGTGTCAAAGGTCTACTCAGTTTGTGTCAGTCATGGGCTTGGTGAGCCTGAGAAAAAAGCAAATAGCACCCAAGGAACCCTCCTTCAGCATAGCAAAAGAGTTTGGGTAGTGGGGAACAATAATAGATATAACATAATAAGAGACATTGAATAGAGAAAGCTATTAGAGCTGTACATTTACTGAGAGGTATTGTGAGGCTTAAGAAGAGAAGGGTAGATATAGAAGAGAACTTTGAATGTGTTGCCTATCCCTTTGACATGAGGAGATGTGACAACATATTTTTACTTACATAGATGATTCCCCAGCAAGACAATTCATCCAGGTAACAAGGCAAGAAAAGAGATTTGATCTGACCTTCCAGATCTAATTTCATCTGCAGTTTTGCCTGAGTAAAGCCAGGACCCCAGAGTGGAAATTGACTAACTCTGTTTCATGATCCCACAGGCACTGGGAGTCAGGAAGGTCAACTGAGATGCAAAATGAGAGGAGAAGGCATAGATGGAGCCTCCTTTGGGTGGTCTAACCAGGACGAAGGCCACATTAGGCACTCCCTGCTACAGGTAACAAGTAGGATCTAGGCAGCTCATGGTTCTGACTCACAGACATAGGAATAGTAGCGTAGGGTATAAAGTCAAAGAGAAAGGCTTAATTTTGTAATGTGTTAATGTTCATATTGGAGAATTGTATGGGCTGTTCATAGAAGCGACTAGAAAGTATCCTCAAATACAATCTCATATCTCAGTAGGGAATTAGTCATCTATCTATTTCCTCACAGCAATATATAGTACTCTTCTTACTGTTGACCCTTTGCTGGAATTACAAAGACAGACAGGCTCCAGACCCTACAAAGATTACAGTCAAACCAAGTATCCCAGGAGTGACACTCTTGCTGCCAAATACCTGGGGATGTGACCAAAGGGGCACAGACTCTTGAATATTTATCTATTTGTTTGTTTGTTTGTTTGTTTATTATTAAGAGGACAATGTCTTCCTGGAAGAACCTACCAAGTGGGCACTGTGGGTTTTGTTTGCGTCTCTTCATGTATCCACGGTTCACCCAGTGCATACTACATTCCCTCTCACCCCGGATCCTCCCTTCCCCCCCACATTGAAATTGACTGAAGGCTCCAGGAAATCTTGAAAAACCATTTGCTTAACCTATCACTTCCCAAGTCAAGGTCAGACTCCTTTGTGCAGGTAACAGGCTGGTCATCTTGTTGAACAGTTTGGGAAACACCCTTTGAACAAAGTCCGAAGCCCCTGCCACACTGGTCTCTTTTACCTGAACGCACCTTTTGATCTCCACCTGTCATCTTTACTGATGCCCACCCTCCCTTGTGGACACATCATAATTACTTTTGCTATCTTTCCAATGTCTTACCCAATTCTGATGCCACCTCCTTTATGAAGCCCATGCCAACCACCCCAGATCAGTCTCACATTGCTATTCTCCAGACGTCGAAGGCAAATCTCGGTTAGGTCACTCAGAGTTTATTTAATTATCACTCGATTCTTATTTTGTACTATTTTGCTCTCTTTTCACCATTTGTGCTTGTAGCGTTACACTTTCCACCTCTAGGGCCATTGTATTAGCTTATAAACCTTCTGAAGGGACTTTCATGTCAAAAGGCAGGGTATATTCATTTCTTTTCTCACTGTTGTGATCAAATAGCTGGCCTGAAACAACTTACCATAGGTAGGCTTCATTGGGCTTAGAGTTTACAGCTTCCAGATCCATTCTGACAAATGTTAGGTTAAGCAAATAACTTTACAGGAGTTCCTGGAGCCCTTAGTGAAACTCAGCCAGAAGAAGGGGTATCATTAATCATGGTAGGAGAACACGGTGACAAGACTGTTGGGTGTTGGTTACATTATATCCTCAGTCAGTGGGGTTAGGCAATAAAATCTCAAAGCTTTCCTTCAATGACTCACTTATTTCTATGAGGTTCCATGTCTGAAAGGCCTGCAACCCTCTAAACCAGGACCACTAGCCAGGACCAAGTGTTCCAGCTTCTGGGGAATATTTCACATCCAAACCACGACACAGAATTGTGAAAGGGCTCGGCAGATGGCTCCATCCATCAGATGCTTTTGGTTTTCAGAGAGACTGCCCTTGTCTTTAAGAAGGTAGGAGTTATGTCAGATCGATCCACCCATCCAGACTGTAATTGTAAAACCAGCCGGCAAACAAAGAATTAGTTTGAAGCAACATGACTTCCCCGTTCAGAGAGACTGTTGGGTTATCTTGGAAGACGTGCCTGGTTCCTGCTGTGGCTGGCGTGTACACCTGGTGTGCATAGCCTGGATGTCTCAAACATGCAGTCATAGCTTAAGAGTCTGGGAAGACGCAGCTGTCTAGTAGGTCAGCTCAGTCTTCAATCCACATGGTTGTCTATGGTTAGCAAAAGAGTCTAGAAAAAGAAACTTCAATTCTTGTCTTTTATATAATATGCATAACCATTAAGGAAAAATGAGTGTCAATTCACTAAGCATTTACTGAGTGCTTATTATCTGCTGGACAGTTACTGACAGCTGTCTAACAGTAAAAGACAGACCAAGTGCTATTGTGACGGAGGAGACAGGAAACACGGAGACAAATCAGCAAATAGTAGCAGGAGTATTTACAAAGAGTTAAATGCTAATAGACAGTTAAAGCTGGGTGTGGGAGAGAAAGGGCGGGAGAGTCAGGGAAGACTCTCCTATTAGGATGACATTTGAGCAAGAGTGTAAAGGGAATGTGAGAGCTATATGGGCTAAAAGTCACCTCATAGGCAAGAAAGAAGAAAGTGGCTTGAAGCAAGTTAAAGAAACATGCCAAGTAGGTTACCTGTAAGGGAATCAGACCATAGTGGATTCTAAGAGGTCTGCATTAGTGTTTGCAAAGGATCATTCTGGGTGTATGGGATGGAGAGCATGTTGGACATCCCAAGAGAGAGGGATGTCAGTAGAAGGACGTGTCTGAGATCATAGGAGATGTAAGATGCTAGTAGCTTGGATCAGAACAGGATGTCTTAGCACTGCAGTATTTGGTGCTGGATAATTCTTCACGGCAGGGATTTCTCATAGGCTCCAATTCAGGGGTTCTCAACCTGTGGGTCATAACCCCTTTGGGGGAGGTGTCAAATGACCCTTTCACAGGGGTCACATATCAGATTCATAATAATAGCAAAATTACAGTCATGAAGTAGCAATGAAAATATGGTTGAGGGAGTCACCACAACATGTGGAAAGTATATTAAAGAGTTGTACTATTAGGAACCTCTTCTCTAAGGTCTTTATTTCTCAGCATCCCCACTGTCTACCACCTAGATGCCAGGATTTCCCCTCCAGTCCCTGCTTGAGTTGTGAGAACTCTAGAACAATTGTTGAACTGTTGTGTTACTGGTAGAGGGTTGGAGGACAGACTTGAACCTTAGGACAGAGTCAGTGAGAAGTGCTGTAATCAGTCTGACGAGGAAGAAGGGAGAGGCCAGATGAGAGTCTGAGTTTCCAACAGGACTATCTTTGGGTGGTGCTAGAGGAAGGACAGACTTGTTGAGAAAGATGTCTGGTTAGCTTATGCTCATGGGGACAGCTCATGAGATCCCTGCAGTACAAATTGGAGCAAGAATCGAATTTCCAATTCTGGAGTAAAGGAAAGGAGAGCTGCTTTGACAGACACTTGATGGTCCAAGCATGGTGACTGGGGTCATCCTGGAGAAGGGTGGTAGGGCTGGTTAAGAAGGACGATAAGAGAGCTGATGGTACAACCGCAACAAATCTAAAAGATTAAAGCCTAAAGGAGGAGCCCTGCCCCCAGGAAGGTGAGAAGACCCACCAAAGGACCTACAGATGAGACAGCATAGTGATGAAAGTGCATAGCTTGGGAATCGGTGGCACTAGGTGTATAATTTTGATTCCCTCACTTACACTTACATTGCATTATATGTATGGCTTAGACTTTCTTTTTTTTTTTCTTTCTTTCCTTTTTTTTTGGATGTATGTGTGTGCAGAGCACCATTATGGAGTGTGTACCCATATGTGTGTGCTTATGTGGGAGAGCCAGAGGACAACTCTAAGTGTCATTAGATGTTACCCACCATGTATTTTTATTCATTTATTTACTTATGTCTTTATTTACTTTTTGAGACAGGGTCTCTCACTGGTCTCACTGGTCTTATTGTCAAGTAAGCTAGGGTGGCTAGCCAGTGAGCTCCAAGATTCTGCTTGTCTTTCTTTGCCCTCACTCCCCCACCCCAGATCTGGAACTAAACTCATGGACACCATGCCCAGCATTCTTTACGTAAGCTCTAAGGACTCAACTCAGGTTCTCCTCTTTACAAAGCAAGCATTTTACTGACTAGGTTGTCTCCTCAGTTCTATGTTAGCCTTTCTAAACACTTTGGATTGTTGGATTGTTTGAATGCTGTGCTCAAAATCTTTAACACAGTACCTTGGACGTTGGTAGGTTCTGGGTAAAATGGTAACAGCAGGAAGAGATGTGGAGAGACACATGGCTATGGGGACTAACAGAGCTGGAGACCGTCGTTAAGACAGCATTTAACTTGGAGCCTTGGGCGGGTGTGAGCAGAGGGAGCCACATCTCAGCTAGCAAGCGTGAATCGGATCTGCTGTAACTCTACACAGCCCAAAGCCCACCATGCCCCTGGGTAATGTAATGAAAGGTGTTTTCCTCCTCCTCCTCCAGGACAGGTGCTCAACTGATACAATTTAGGGTCTCAAATTCCACAGCTTAATTGTTTGCTCTACACACAAGTTAGCTCCCTCTCAGAACACCTGTGGACTAAGTTCTTTTGATGCACCAAAGCCTGTCTTTTATTAAGCTCTTTGCAAGCAGTCAAAATAAGACCAAATGTCCATAAGCCCACTGTCCCCCACCTCATATCCACATGGGCAAGAAATAAGCCCTCATGGGGTTTACACAGTTAGTACTTAAAATAGCCATCAGATCCTTGGGCTCTGGAAAATAAGGTTATGCAGCTAATGTAACCAGAGTTAGATATGAAATAAAATGAAATCTTTTATATGTACAGAAACTTGCCTACACACACACCCCCATAAAATTTCCTGTTCGTTGTGCTTGAGGTTTATCCATGTTGAATCGATAAAGAATGATTTAGACCGGACGGTTTCCAACAGCTGGTTGCGTTTTCAGTCTTCCATAAAGAAGTTAAAATTAATTTTAATATGTTGATGGTGCTTATTGATGATAATATTCATAATAAATATCCATCGGAAAAATCCTCTGGCATATGTATGTGACAGAAAGGTCAGGAGTGTTAATGACGATCACCACACAAAATGCAATTCAGTCAATTACTTTAATTAAATCTAAAACTACTTTATGTCTTCTCATTTATATAGTAAACTGATAGAGGGGGAAAGGGCAGCATCTTTATCTGGCTCCTTTTAGAGTCCAAAGTTGGGGGGGAGGAGGCTTCAGACAGTGCTGTAAGATTTGTAGCTCTTGTGTTCATTTTGGAATATTTAAAGTAATTATGGGTCTTACTAGTAACATTCTTGCAATAATAAAAGGAAGAAAAGGTGGTGATTTCCTTTTGAATGCATTTTACAGAAAGAGAGCTTTGCCTCTGCAGACACTAATCTTGTATTTAACACATTGGGTGATACAGGCTACAGCCAACATTCCAGAGTAAATGGTAGAAATGTCTATATTTCTTTCATTACAGAGTTGGAGATCAGAAGAGAAAGAACGTAGCTATTTGAATTCTTTACAACCTCATAGGCCCAGTAGTTTAAAAGTCAGCTGGCATTTTCACTACACAAAATGCTCTTTCATTAATGGTGGCATCCTACAGAATTTTGTATTTCTTATTATGTTGTTAAACTTGAAAACTGAAAAACTGGACATTTTTTTTTTTTAAGGCATCAGGCCTTGGGAAATGTCTCAATCAATGGTGAATCCTCACCACTCTACACAAAGTGGGGAAGGTGTGGCAGCCATCTGCAATCTCAGCCCCTGGGAGACAGAGGCAGGGGATTATCCAAAACAGGCTGGCTAGCCAGACCAGCTGGAATCAGTGAGCTCTGGGTTCAGTGAGAGACCCTGACCCAATAAATAAAGTGGAATGCAATCAATTTAGCAGTTCTACTTCAACTTCAGGCCTACACACGCACACACACACACACACACACACACACACACACCCGCACCATACATGGCCCCCCCACAAATACACCACATTTGTATTCACCTGTAAACCAATATAAAGGACTCAGTCAACTAATACGAAATTTCACTTGATTTTCAACAGTTACTTAATGCTTATAACTTAGCACCCTAATCATATAATACCAAGTCTTCTCTGGACCCTCATAGGGATTTTATTTTAGACCAAAGGAACTGATCAATAAACACAAAAAGCAAACTGAATGTTATCAGATAGTAAAGACGTTGGTTGGGGGGGGAGGAAAGCAAGATGATGAACGAAAACTCCCTGTGTTTCCCAGACTGTCCTGGTTTTAGATAGAAAACATTACATCTTACAAATCCCCAGTCCAAGATAAACTTGTACCAGTGTGGACCATTTAAGTACATCTTTAATTGGATAATCAAATACCCAAAATGCTGCAGAATTCGAAACCTTTGGAGCACTGTCATGGCATCACCAACAGAAGCTTCTATTCTGACCTCACGTTAATGGGGTAGAGGCAAAATTGATTTGCACTATAAGTATTATGCAAAGTTGTCTTTAGTTTGTGTGGATAAAGTATATCTGAAACATAAATAAATTCTATGTTTACAACTGGGTCCCACCAGAAGCTATCTCATCATGTGTATGCCATTATTTACAAAACCAAAACAAACAATCCATGAATCTGAAATGTCTACTGGTTCCAGGCATGTGGTCCGGTGATACTCAATCTGCAATAAGAAAGAGAATGGCTATTTGAGGGGTTCTTTGGGGGCATCAAAGAATGCCTCTCTTGGAGGGTCATATCTGAGATGAGGTGAGAGTAGATAGTGGCTCTGCCTGCACAGAACCACAGAAATAGCAAAGCAAACAGTGTCCTCTTCCAATATGTTCCCCCAAAGAGGTCTAGGCTTTAAGAAAAAGCATATGAGATGTTTTCTACCAGGCAGAAAATATAATTTTTAAAATTTCATTTCATAACTCTAAATGGTAAGCATTATCATTTCCATTATGCACATCAGATTCGTGTCTGTATGAGTTCAAAGCCTACACTGCCAGAAGGAGTTAGCTTAAATAACTTTTGGAAGGAAGAGTCACTCAATCATAGTCAAACTACTCAAAGACAAAGGAAACGAAGGAATGCTGGAAGCATCAAAGGATCCACACATTCCTCAGTAGGATCAACAGCTGCCTTCCTACCAGCAGCACAGAGACCAGAAGGGCAACTCTTCTCACAGTGGACAGAAAGACAGAAAGACAATGTATAAAGAATTCCAACTCAGGCTAAAATTATCCTGAGAAATTAGATAAGAAATAAAGTCAAAGCCAACGAAGGAGGAGGGAGAAGGAGAGAAGAAAAGAAAAAGAATCATTATGGAAATAGACTATCTCTGAAAGAAGGAAGTCCTTCATGTAGAGATAAAGGGACAATAGGAAATTACTTAGCAATGGGTAAATGAAGCTACACAGGTACGTATGAAAAGGAGGATTAGTGACTCTTTACAAATCTTTTATTTATAAACCAATTTCATACACAATAAGTATTCAACTGGAATATGTGCATAAATATATAGGATATGACTATAATTGCACAAAGACAGTGGAAGAGATGAAGCCACATTGGAGTAATGTTATTATATATGATTACAATCAAGTTGGTATTAGCAAAAACCACATTGTTGTAAGTTATTGTTTATAATACTCAGGGTCACTAGGAAAAGAACTAAAGGCAATGATGAGATTATTAAAATGTCATATTGTAAAGTATCTCTCATGTATGTCAATATACATGTGATAACCATACCAGTTAAGATGCAGAGATCATCAAATGTTTTAAAAAGACAGTTCAGGCTCTCTGCTCCTCCCTATTTCAGAGACAGCCACATCTTCTCAGGCAGTGGCAGCCTCATCCCTTAAACACAATGGTAAAGGTTGGAGTGAACAGACTTGGTTCTATTGGGCACCTGGTTACCAGGACTGCCTGCTCATCTGGCAATGTAGATATCCTTGCCATCAATAACCCCTTCATTGACCTCAGCTATATGGTCTACATGTTCCGGTATGACTCTACTTATGGCAAGTTCAACAGCACAAGCAAGGCTGTGAATGAATGAAAAGTTTATCATCAATGGGAAGGCCATCACCATCTTCCAGGATCAAGAACCTGCTAACAGCACTTGGGGAAATGCTGGTACTGAGTATGTTGTGGAGTCTATTGGCATCTTTACAATGGAGAAGACCGGGGGCCACTTGAAGAATGGGGCCAACAAAGTCATCATCTCTGGCCCTTCTGCCAATGCCCCAGTGTTTGTGATGGAAATGAACCACCACGAGAAGTATGACAACTCACTTGAGATTGATGCTTCCTGGACCACCAACTGCTTAGCCCCCATGGCCACAGTCATCCATGACAACTTTGGTTTTGCGGAAGGACTCATGACCACAGTCTATGCTATCACTCTACCCAGTATACTGTGGATGGTTCCTATGGAATGTTGTACTGTTATGGCCATGGGGCTGTCCAGAACAGCATCCCTGCATCTGCTTTTTCTACCAAGACTCTATGGGGGCAAGGTCATGCCAGAGCTGAACAGAAAGCTTCCTGGAATGGCCTTCCATGTTCCCACTCCCAATATGTCTACTGTGGATCTGACATGCTGCCTGGAGAAAGCTGCCAAGTATAACATCAAGCAGGTGGTGAAGCAGGCATCAGAGGGCCCATTAAAGGGCATCTTAGGCTACACTGAGGATAAGATTATCTCCTGTGACTTTAACAGTGACACTCATTCCTCCACCTTTGATGCTGGGGCTGGCGTTGCTCTCAATGACAACGTTGTAAAACTCATTTCCTGGTATGACAATGAATATAGCTACAGCAACAGGGTGGTGGACCCCATGGTCTACAATGACCTCCTAGGAGTAAGAAGCCCAGGAGCACCCACCACAGCAAGGACTCAAGAGGAAGAGAGAGGCCCCTCAGCTGCTGAGGGGTGTGGATCCAAATTAAGGCCCTGACACTAAGCATCTTCTTCACAGCCTCCATCTGAGACCTCCAGGATTATAGGAGGGTCCTAGGAAGTCCTACTCTCTTGAGTATCATTAATAAAGTTCAATGTACCCACAAAAACATAAAGTTAACTCAAAGAAAAAGGTGTGAGTCGTTGGAGCTGTGATTGGGATGTAAAGTAAATTTAAAAAGTTAAAATGTCAAAACTTTGAAAATAAACTAAAGAAAAATACAAAAAGAAAAAAAACGTTGTGGAGCTGGTGATCTAGCTTCATGGTAGAACACTCGTCTAACAAGTATAAGGTTCTGGGTTTACTCCCCAGTTTCAGGAAATAAAGATAAATGCTTTACCTTTTTTTTTCTATAACAGACAAATTTTACATTCGAGTAAACACTAGATCAAAATTAGAAACATTGAAAAATTTACCAGGTAAATAGTAACTGAAAGCCAGTGAGAGTGACTCTATTAATTCAGAGAATATAGACTTCAAGAAAAAAAAATTGTTACTGAAAAAGAGGATAGAAGCTTTATAATGATGAAAAGGGTCAACCAGGAAGACATCATAATTATAAATGTATATGTATCAAGGCTGGAAAGGAAAAATAATATTATCTCCATTTAAAGATACTATCTCTTTCATAGAAAATCTTGAGGAATCAATTCAAATTGTCTTAGAGATAATAGATTAGTTTCCAAGGTTGCAGACTACAAGATCAATATATGAAGATTATTTTTATTTTGACACACTAGTAATAAGCCATTGGGAAATACAATTAAGAAGACAACTCAATTTACTGACATCAAAAATAGTAAAGTGCTTTAGAACAAGTTCAAGAAAGCATGTACCACTCAGACACTGAACACCACCAAACTCATAGAAACAAGTTGACGCTCTAGAGAGCTGCAAAGACATCCCGAGTTCATGAACTGGAAGATTCAACATTCATCTGCTGAATCAATGCAAATCTTTTCCAAATTCCTGCTGAGTTTTTCTTGCAGTAATAGGCTGATCCTAAAAATGTAATGGTGATCTAATAGATCCAGTGTAGGCGAGAGAAAACAATCCTGAAAACAAGCAAAATTTGAAATTAACTATAAAGTTAGAGCAGTCAAAGAAGGGATGGTTTCATTATAAAGGTCAATATTTAGATCAATGGAATTGAACTGAGCATCTAGAAATAAATCCTTTTCCAGTCAACTGATTTTGGACAAGAATGCCAAAACAAGTTAATGAAAATAAAATAAACAAAAACCAGATAATATTCTCAAAACATGATACTGGATGACTGAGTGTTTATTTGCATAAGAATAAAATTAGACCACGTGTCCCACATCATGTTCAAAAATAGATGGATCATGGAATTAAATATAGGAGCTAAAACAGAATTAAGCAATAGTTTTCTAAATATGATGCCCAAACCAAAGGCAATGAGAAAACATAATGTAAATCTGACTTTATCAAAGTTAATAAGAAACATTTATGTTTCAAAACACCATCAAGAAAGTGAAAACAAGATTCACAGGACAGAAAAGTCTTTTCAAGTCATTTATATGATGAGGAACTTGCAGACAGAATATAAAATGTCTGTCTAAATTGAGCAACAAGAAGACAAATATTTTATGAAAAATGGGCTGATCTCTAGAACCCATGTAAAAAGTCAGGTGTGGTAGCAGGGATTCAGAGCTCAAATAGGCAGAGCTCTGGAACTCACTGGGCAGCCAATCTAGCCTAATTGATAAGCTCTCAACCCCTGAGAGACCCTGCATCAACAAAACAAATAAAACAAACAAACAAACAAACATCCTCCCCCCAAATTCAAACCAACAGCAAAGAAAAAGACAAAAAACCAAGGTGGACGGTGCCTGAGTAACATATGGCAAGAACTTGAGGTTGACATATGGGCATTTGTGCTTACACACATATGCACCCCACCCCATCCCCCACACAGGACCTTTGTGTGCTAGGATTTGAGTAGATCCTTTTCTCTGAAGAAAATGTACAAATTACCAATAAGTACATAAAAAGATGTCCAGTATCTGTAGTACTTAAGAAAATGTAAGTAAAAACCACAATGACATTCCATTGTACATATTCTCTAAGATGGTGAAAGAAGAAGACATTTGATAACAAGACTTAATGAGAGTAAGAAATACTGTAGCCCCTTTGGGAGTCAGTGTGTCAGTTTCTCAAAATTTAAACCACAGAATTTTCATAGGATGTGCTGATTTCACACTTAGGCATGTACCCTGGAGAACTGAAAATCTATGTACACAATAAGAATGTCAAGAATCTTGTTATCTACATTATTTAAGGTGCCAAAAGTGGAAGCTACTCCAACACTGACCAACTGGTGATTAGATAAAACATGAGACATCCATGCACTAGATCATATTGGGTCATAAGGAGAAATGAGGTACTTGTATGATACGTGAATAAACCTTGAAAACATTATCCATTTAGCAAGAGAAGCTAGATACTTAAGATGATATCTTAAGTATACATCTCTATGTATATGAAGTGGGAAGAAAAGGCAAATCCCATAGATAGAAAGTAGGTTACTAGTTGTTGTGAATTGTGAATCAGAGAAGAGAATACAGTGACTACTAGTTGACATAAATTCTGGGATTACAGGCACAGCACCCTGTTCTAAGTGGTTAATTTCTCTAAGATATGATAATTGGCCCAGTTCAAAATTGCCCACTAATACCCCATTTCCTCCTGTCTTTTTTGATGGCTAGAAATCTTTGTCACCGGAATGTATTTCCCAACATTCCTTGCACGTAGGTATAGCCGTATGTCTTCAGTATATAATAACTTAAAAAGAAATTGCTGGCTCTTTACCTCTTCCTCCCATTTTGGGTTGGCTGAAACACCCACATGGGATACTGAGCTACCTCTGACCTGGCTGTCAAGAACAACAGTCCAGAGGCTTACTGTGGTGCCAAGTTGAAGGCAGAGCCTTCCTAGTCTCTCTAATGCCAAGGAAAACTAAACTCTCCAGTATCTGTTAGTCGTTGGCATTTTAAAATACTCCAACCAATCTAACTTATAGAATGCCATCTTTGGTGTTGTGGTCATTAAAAATCTATGCAGTTTCCTTCTTTCTTTGGATCTGTGCTCAGATTGTTTCAGATGAGCAACTAAGCACAGTCCTTTCCTTCTGGGACCTGTAAGTACGGCAGAGACATTTGTTATGTGTGTAAATAGCAGAAAATGGCAGTAAAGAATAAGAACAGAGATTTGTGTGGGGTGTGTGAGTGTGGAGCTGCACATGCATGTCAGAGAGCACAGGCAGACAAGCCTAAAGGAAGTGGTGGTTTTTTGATATACAGCTCACAGAGAAGAACCACAGTAGACAGAAGCGCCAGGGCCAGGCAGGCAGGAGGGAGGAGTACAGCAGCCATCAGCCTAAGTGGGTTTGGGTTGAAGCACAGGGAAGATGTCCAAGTTAGAAGCCTGCATCTGGAAATCCTGGAGAAGATGACAACTGAAGTACTGGTCTGTTCTACAGTCATGATTAGCTCCGCACACCAACTCTCGGTGTGCATTTCAGCACGTTCTCTTTTTAAATAATCATTCAGTTTTTTTTTTTAAAATCATACAATTTGAAATTAGTTTTAATGTTATTATTTCTGTAAATAAGAAAACCAGTGGTAATGATCTCACTTCTTTTGTATGTATGACATCTTAAGTATACATCTCTATGCATATGAAGTGGGAAGAACATATGTTTGTGCAGGCATATGTGTGTGTGCATGTGTATGCAGGTCCATGTGTGTGCAGATGCATGTCCAAGTGTATATGTATATGTAGACCTGAGGTTTTGTTCTTCAGAGGATGTCCACCCTGCTTTTTGAGACAGAATCTCTCACTGTGGCTTACTGGTTAATCTGTACTGACTGACTCACCAGTGAAACTCAGGGCTTTTCCCCATCTCTGCCTCCCTAGTGCTGAGGCTGCAGCCACTGTACTCTGTTTTTCACAAGGGCAGTGAGGAGGCAGCTCAGATCCCCTTGCCTGTAAAGCAAACACCTTACCCACCCAAGAATCCTGCTAACTCCTGATTTCATTTCTTCTACATACAAGAAAACAGCATAGCCCTAAGCGGCACAAAAGGAAGTCAGGGCCCGGAATCAAACATAAAAATGTACGAACTAGAATGGGAAGTTAAGTCATCTTTACCTGCTGCAAATGGTTTTTTTTTTTTTTTTCTGGGTTAGTTGATAATCACTTAGTTGAATGGTATGCTTTCCTTCTGGTAGTATTTACTTAGAATTACGAGTGCCAGTTTGGCACAAAGACACACTTATCTTTCTTGTAGGAAATTATTTTCGAAAGCTTTTTTTTTTAAATTTTAGGATGACATTAGAATTATAGAAAAATGCAAAATGCCACTGAAAATTTCGATTTCCTTCCAGCTTGCCTCAAAGTTAGCCTTTTATGTTATCATGGTACTAAGAAAATAAATAGAAATAAGAACAGCACTATTACTTAAGGTCCAGTGTCCTCTCTCTTCTCCTTTTTTTTTTTTGTCTTCTCCTTCTCCCCTTTCTACTTCATATCTTCCCTTTGCTGTTTTAAGATTTAGTTCATCATCAAGAATTGCCTGTAGCCTTTAATGTTTACCATACTTCTTTGTCAGGGCTGGCAGCCATGAGGAAGGATGGAATGGGATCTGTGGAGTGGCCATCTGTGGCCAGGTGGGTGATTAATGAAACCCTAGGTTTGTCAAGGAGCTGATTGTACGGAACTAACCTTAAAGGACCCTGAAAATCATGAAAAAACGTGCCCTATGTTAAGAAGATTATTTATGTAATCATCAGTCCTGAAAAAAAATTCCTGAGCACCAGCCATACTGTTGACACAGTATCCCACACTGAAGTGTGACAAGTCTCCGTTCAACCCTGGCTTGCTGTCAGTTCCAGTCTCATAAGTCTCATCACTGAACCCTTAACATTAGCCCTAGAATACCAGCCTCTACTTTCCATTAGAACTCTCCAGTGAGGATGCCATCACAGGCTTGAAAGAGTTAATGTGGTGAGGATGCTTTCCTCCCTTCCCCCTCCAGGCCTGGGACCTCAGTCCAGCCTGACATGCATTAGGTTCCTAGTATGTATTTTCTTTTCCCCTCTGTTTATATCTCTGTTTTCTGTAAAATCTCCTAAACGTTAGCCATGTCTTCCAAGATCTTTGACAGTGTTATAAATTTCATTAAAAAGATGGAGCCTTCTGGGGCAATTAACTCCAAAAGTGGCACAAAGCAAAGAGCCAGAGAGATAGTGGCCCGTGGTACTTAGCGCTGAGCTCTGAAATTGAGATAAGCCCTATCCACCCAGGGTTGTGTTTAATGTTCGCTGCCGCTTCCACACCACCGCTACAACCTCTCGGTCACTGTGCTAACACTCCCCAATATCTATTACAATTAGTTTTTGATTAAGAGGCCTAACATGGCTTTTGAAGCTTTTTATGTTGTGTCAAATGGCCGGTGATGGAGTGAGCCGTGCAGACACCTCCCTGTAACAAAGTGTATTGTAAAAGGTTTCAAGTGAACTATTTTATCATCCTAATGGAAACCAGATGACTTGGACTCTCCCCTTAATTTCAACTATTTACTGAAGAGTCCTTGTTTTGAATTACTGAAAGATTTATTCTGAAATGACGACCTCAAGCATTAAGAATCGCTAATAACAGCCATTGGAAAATTTGGGAAAGCTTTTAAAGATAGCCCAAGAGGTTTTTCACAGCGGGTTTATCCTTGTTTATTTTCTCCTAAGGTTTTTAAGAGAGCACATGCCTTTGCCCTTTTCTGGCATTTAATTATTATTCTAATTATTGTTTATGGGGATTTTCTTTGTCTAACCCCCTGCTTTTCCTGCCAGGGTTTTCAGTCCATACTCTTGGTCTCTTACCTAAGAGAAAGGTCATGGGTGTTTTGTAAAAAAAAAAAAAAAAAAAAAAAAAAAGGAAACTTTGCTTAGTTATGTAAGATATAATCCCATGTGCGCTGAAAATGCATGCATGTTTTACAAAGGGTCAGATGAAACAGAGAAAAAATGACCAAAACAAATTCTGTGACCCTGGAGATGGCTCTGCGGTTAGGGTGCTTGTAGTGCAAGCATGAAGACCCAGTTCAATCCCCTAGAGTTCCCAAGTATAAAAGATGGGTGCTATGGTGCATGGCTGTAATCAAAACACTGGGAAGAGAGAGACTTGATCCCTTGGGCTTGCTAGCCCATCTGGCTTTAGCTAAATTGCTGTGCTCTAGACTGTGTGCAAGACTCGTCTCTCTCAATTAGCTAGAAAGTGATTGAGGAAGACACACGATTTCAACTTTAGCCTCTATACACATTACACACACATATACAAACACTTACAGGTTCACATATTTGTGAACCACAAGCTATTTGTGAATAGAATGAAGATGATTTGTAAATGGGGTATAACTAACTTGAGAAGTAGATAAGAGCTGCTTAAATTTTTAAAACCATAATTTCAGAGGGTTACTAGTTGTGCACTCTCCGGGGTTACAGTGTAGTGTTTCAGTCTATCTGGCCATTGTTCTCTAACCATCAGATCACTTCGTCAACACCCTGGGCACTTGCCATTTCTTTGTGTAGGAACACTTAAAATCCTCTCTGTGAGCTATTCTCAATTACACAATGAATTGGTATCCCCACAGTGCTAAAGCTTGGGTGTTCATTGTCTCCCCCACTCCACTCTAAAGTCCATGTGTTAAAGGTTTGGTCCCCAGGGTGGTGCTGTTTGTTAGGAGGTAGAGATGAGTGGGAGCTTCTTAGGCCTTTGGGCCCTGCCATTGACGGGTCTGTAGGACTATTGCCACTTCTTATTCTTTAGCCTTCTACCCATGAGGTTTGCTCTGCCGTGCTCTCCTTGCTGTGGCCATCTGGCCTTCCTACTGCACACCTTAAAATAGTGGTTCTGCCTATTCATGGGGTAGGGCTTCCGAACATGTCATTTAAACATTCAAAAGACACTACCCTTGTTTATAAGTCAGTTATCTTGAGTATCTCATCCTACTGATGGAAGCTGACTAAACCTATTCTCCCATTGAGCTACAGAAGGCCGGAAGCAGTTTCTCTTCAGGTGCACCCTTGTACCCATTGACCATCCTCTGTACATCTCCCTCTTTTTCCTCCTTCCCAGTCTGTGGAATCCATCTTCTACTCTTTACTTCCCTAAGATTCTACATGGCTGACACGTTATGGTTTCTGTCTTCCAGCGCCTGCTTAGTCCACTGGACATAATGCTCTTTGCATTCATTCATGCTGCCACAAATGACAGGGTCTCATGTTTTTAGTGCTTGAATAGTGTGTGTGTGTGTATGTATGAGTATCATCTATAGCATATATTAGTATATATTAATATTACTTTATCCAACCATTTGTGGATGAACACCTCTGTCAACTCCTTATCATGTCTTTCTTGAATATTGAAGTATTTCCACAGCCTGCCATTTTCTCACATACATTTTGTTACTCTCTTTCTCTGGCTTTGATGGTTTCCTGTTCCTTGAACCTCAATCTCTTCATCTGTAGTCTAGAGGTTAGACTAAAATCATAGCCGTGCTACCCTTGTTTAGAAGTCAGTTATCTTGAGCGTCTCATTCTACTGATGGAAGCTGACTAAAGCCATTATTCCATTGAGCTACAGAAGGCCAGAAGTTGTTTCTCCCTCCTGTGATTCTGTGATGTCAGAGATGCCAGAGACACTCTGCTCCTGGAGTGTAGGTCTTGACATAGGAAGGCAGTGTGGAATTCTGGGTAAGAATGCTGACTCTTTCCATGTTGAACTATGTATCTTTTGTATGATACTCAATTCAGTGATATTGGATTCCTTGCATGGAGAATAAGAACAATATGAGTTACTTCATAGGCTTATAGGATAGCTCCTTATAAAATAAATGAGCTATTTAGAAAGCAGAGCAAAAACAGCCATTAGTAGGCTCATTTTTTTTCTTCCTTTCCTGTCCTGTTTTTGTTTTATTTGAGAAAGGGTCTAAATATGTAGCCCTGGTTTACCTGGAACTCGCTTTGTAGACTAAGCTAGCCTCAAACTCAAAGAGATCTGCCCACTTCTGCCTCCTGAATGAAAGGACTAAAGGAATACACCACTACTCCCAGCCGGTCATGCTTAATGCGTCTAGTATTTGAGTGTGTGAGATCACTGTGATGCTTTCCAGGCTATTGTCACAACCATTCCGTGAATAATGGTAGACGTTTGACAATCTTGAGACTAGAGGCAGAGTGCTGCCTCTGTACCAAGTAAATCAAAGACTGTAGATAAAGAGTTGATAGACTTAGACAGAGATGAGCAGAGAAGGCAATTTTGTTGTAAGGGACACAGACTTGACCACTAACTACACAAAGTGGGTTGGACATTACCCTTTATAGAATGACTCTTTTCAAACATGATAACATGATCCCTTTAGACACCCTCCCTGACCATAACTGAGCCTGTCAAAACAGAGGGCATGATGTCATCATCTATGCGGAAATGAGGAAGCTGAAGACCTGAATCATTATGATTTTACTGCTATAGTTCACCAGATCTTTTCCAAAGAAAACACTGTCACCTGCTCAGTTGCAGAGAATATGTGCACAAGTTTCAATAAAAAAGCAGCAAGGAATTTTGTGCATTAATATTTATTAGTGTCCCTTTTCTAAACAATATTTCTTGGAAGCTGTATTAGTTCCATTTCTCCTTGCTGTACTCAAGTACCTGAGAGAAACAACACACGGGAGGAAGAAGAGCATTTGATTCATGGTTCAGTGTATTGTTTGTCATAGTGACGAAGGCATGGCAGTGAAAGTCACTGCTGCCATGGTAGCAAGAATGTGGGGTAGTTGGTCACCCAGCATCCGCAGTCAGGAAGTGAAGAGAGATGAATGGTAGTGCTCAACTTTCCTGTTTTTTCTTTCTTCAGTGGAGGATCCCAGCCCATGGGATGGTACTGCCTACATTCAACATTAGTTTTCTTCTTTATTAAACTTCTGGGGACACAGCCTCATGGACATGCCCAGAGGTGTGTCTCTTAAGTCAAGTCAAGATTAAGCATCATTCTATTCCTTTTTTTTTTTTTTTTGACATTCAACATTAAAGGCTGTTTTCTAAGAATGATGCTCAGGAGAGAATCTGGTGCTGCCCCACTAAAGCTCATGCTGAGATGTAGTTGTATGGCTGTGGGGACCAGTGGGAGGACACTAAGTCGTGGGATTGATCTCAATGAATCAATTGGGACATTCCTTACAGTACTGTGTTGGCTGTCATGGGAGTTCAGCTCTGTTGCTTCTCTTCTCTCCATGTCCACTTGACTTTCTGTTTTCAACCACACAGTGAAGTACCCTGGATCCTTACCAGACATAGCCTGCTGACCTTGGGATTTTCAGGCTTCCAAAACTTCGTTCCCAAATATATCTATGCTCTTTATAAATTACTCAGACTCACAGATTCTGTCACAACAACAGAAAATGGGCTAATGCACATGGTCCAATGATACAAGTACTACCTCCTGCCTTTGCAAAGGAAGTAAGCCACCTGGGGAATCTTAAAAGTGTGTTCTCTTAACCCAGTGGAGAAGGCTCAGCCGAGGTCATTTGGAAGAAGAGACATGCAGAGACAGCTGAACTTTGTAGATACCCATGCTAAAACCAAGGGTGCTGTAGACAAGACTCTATGAGGCCAAATGAGAAACCAATCTTATTGGACCCTTGGTTCATGATGAGAAGAATTCACAATGTAGGCTATGAGTGAAGTAGAGAAGGACCAGATTATAAAGCCATTAGCCCCTTGCAGGCCCTTCAATGGCAGGCTCAGAAGCATTGCTTGTAATCCCTCCTTTACTTAATCGTCCTAGTTTTATTCCACTTACCACCAGGAAGCAAGCTTGTGTCTTACTTCACATTCCTTCCTTTCAAACACATCTCATTTGTGATGCCTTTGGCTTCCTTGGTTTTATAGTCCACCTTAGCAGATGGTTAGTGGCTGTTATTAGTATAACCAACCTTAAGTAATTTGATTTTCAGGTTGGGTACGTAACAATTTCTCCTGTGGGCTTGATAGTCCAACTATACATTTATGAAAAAAAAAATGATTTCTTCACATCTTATGTGAAAGCAATGCTGGTCATTCATCTGTAGGCCACACACTAAAAATATCAGAGTGGAAATTTTACCTTCATGGTTCTGAGTGGTTTTAGATCTTTGCTGATACTGTTTCCTTATTGTATATATTGACCTATATACATATAGCCATATATATTATAAGTCTTATGTCTGTAGTCTTATAGAATATTATAGTCATATATCATATATTTAAAAATAAAAATAGAAAAGATGAGAAGCATGGACTGAGAGGCTTATGTCTGTAACTCCAGCACATTCCATTAAGAGAAAAGATTGACGTGAGTTTCAGGTCACTGAAATAGCCCGAAGTCACTGTATAGCCTGGGCTATACAGGGGGACTGTGTCTCAGAAAAGGAAAGCAGAGCAGGGATGGGGTGAGGAGTAGGAGGAGAGGGAGGCAGGGAAGAAGGAGGGGGAAAGGGAAGTAAAGGAGAGGAATAAAGAAAACTCTATAATCATTTTTAAAGATCCCCGACTCCCTGCTTTTTTTTGACAAAATTTTGAGAACTTCACTTCATTTATTTATTTGTGCATTTTTTCATTCATTTTTTTAAAAAAAATATGTGAACAGATTTTAATTGGCGTCATATGTCCTGTAGATGCTGTCTAGTGTTTAGCTTTAGCAGGGTTTCCATGACGTCAGAATATTTAAAAGTCCACAGAATTCACAGTCTATGGGTTTCCCTAAGCAGTTCTGCAGGTCTCAGGCCTTTACTCCCAGTGAGTTTGTGGAGTAAAATGGTATCAAACCACACAAATATAACCTTTATGTATGTGAAGTGGGGGAGGACAATCATACTCATTTTCAGAGGACTCATAAATAGTACACTCCTGCTGAGAATGAACAAGAAATGGACACAGGGGTACCTCTGTTTCCAGGTTCCTGTATACCCATAGGAGACATGTCCTAGCCACTTGATTTCCTGTGCTCTCAGGCTTTGCTTTCTGGTTGACAGTTCTGGACTTACCTTCCCTCCACAAAAACCTGGAGTGAGCCAGAAATGGTGGTGTATGCACAAATCTCAGTACCAGAGAGGCACAGGCTGTAGGGCCAGGGTCTGAAGGTCATCCTTGCCTACAGGTTCAAGGCCAGCTTGTGCTATATGAGATCAGGGGACTAGAGACGTTAATCTTAAAAGTTACACTTAACTTAGAAGTTTATATTATGAGACGCATGATATAATAATACCATGAGAAAGCTTATGTTTCCAGAATATCAGAGTTTGTAGGGTAATGATAAAGATCTGAGTGATTTTTATACCTCACAATGAAAGGAAAATAGTGGGCCTTGAGTGTTAGACTAAGCACTGTTCACTGAACACCTACCTGTTCACTGTCTTCTCTACCAACCCACTTTTCTTTTTAACATTACCTTCTTAAAAATGGGTTTTGGCATTAATATGAGAAATGCAAAAAGAGTTTTCCAGCCTCTAGCAACGAGGAAGCATGTCACCATCTGAGCTTCCCTGGGCTTGCGTCTGTGGGCTCACAGTCGCCCAAGTATTGTTGAAAGTGCTGCTTTTCCTGCTGTTAATTATTAATGTGAGTTGCTTATGAGCCAGTTATCGGCTAACCATTAATATCTGTTTACTCATTGATGACCTTTGCAATCGCTTACCAAGCTCCTGGCTGTAAATGTCACCCCCCTCCCCTTTTGTCATATGTTAAATGCTTTCTTCCTATCTATTGAGTACCTGGAACAACACCTTAAGAAAGTAAAATGGTATCAAACCACACAAATATAACCTTTATGTATGTGAAGTGAGGGAGGACAATCATACTCGTTTTCAGAGGACTCATAAATAGTACGCTCCTGCTGAGAATGAACAAGAAATGGACACATGAGTTTTCCCTCTTTTCTTTTTTCTTCTCTCTTTCCCTTCCTTCCTTCCTTCCTTCCTTCCTTCCTTCCTTCCTTCCTTCCTTTCTTTCTTTTTTATTTCTTTCTTTTTCTTCTCTTTCTTTTCTTTTTTTTTTTGAGACAAGATCTAATGTAGCCAAGACTAGCCTCTAATTCCTGCATCCCCTGCCTCCACCTCCTAAGTGCTGGAATCACAGGCGTGAACCATTGCTCAATAATTCTGAGAGATGGGGTGGGTAGCAGGGGGAGGTAGAGCAATGATAGCTATACTGGCAAGAAAAAAAACCTTTTTTTAATTCATGGGCTTCCATGAGTGAAAACCAAAGAAGGAACCTTGATCCTGTCTTCACAATAGAACTCAATTTTACTTTCTCAAAATGTCTCTGTTAAACACTCACCCAGTCATGGAAGCCTGCAAGGTTTTTCTCTAGCTATCCAATCAGTCAACATTAACAAGGACACCAGCCAGCCCTTTCCATTCCATGTAATTGGAGTGGCTACACCCCTAAAGCCCAGAGTGAGCCAAGGAGCTGGATGAATGTTGTAACTGGCAACTTTAACTTTACCCATCTCTGGAGCCTGTATATATGTGATTTCTTAATAGCATTTGCTTAGTTTAAACAGAGTAGCAACTCATGATATTTTTTTCTTTTCCTTTCTTATCTTTTATCTCTTTCTCCTTCTCTCTCTTCCTTTCTCTCTTTCTCTTTCTTTCTTTCTTTCTTTCTTTCTTTCTTTCTTTCTTTCTCTCTTTCTTTCTTTCTTCTTTCTTTCTTCCTTATCATAGTCTCCTCTGGCTACTTGTGGAGTAACCAAAGTAGTGGGTTTCCTTCTTTTGACACCGTTAACATTGCAGCTCAGAGAAAGATTCACTGAAACATTATTATCTTTGTATAACAATACCATTTTAAAGTCTCAGTGCGCTTCTTAGTGAAATCTTTTAAAATATTAATATCATCCCGACCATAAATAACCATTATGGCTTTCATGGAGATTAAAGTTTAGAGATATGCCCTAGGTGTGCATTCATATTTTCTCGTTCATTGAGTCCTAACTTCAGTAAAATTAGTTTTTTTTTTAGATAGAGCTGGGAACACTCGCTGTGACTGTCACTTCGTGTTGAATTTATCATATAGAATTTAAGGTGGAAGACTGGGGAGCAATCTGTCACAAATGATTGTACATGTAATCTTAGAGGGCTGGCATGGGAGAGGGGAGGAGAGGAGATGAGCTTTGTAGAAAGCTCCTGTTGTCAGGCCCATTCATTCAGCTCAGATAGTTGCTGTAGTGTGGGGATTTCCTTGGCAGCGTGTATGAAGCATGTTCTCTAGGCCTGTCCAGTGCCTCTGCTTCGTGAACACAAATGCCTCTCAGGTTTTCTTAGAGAAACGTAAGAAATAAACACAGGCAGGTTGTTGTGATGGAGGTTGGTCCTCCA
Source organism: Grammomys surdaster (assembly GCF_004785775.1). Classification (NCBI taxonomy): domain Eukaryota; kingdom Metazoa; phylum Chordata; class Mammalia; order Rodentia; family Muridae; genus Grammomys; species Grammomys surdaster. The sequence continues at coordinate 4,978,501 of NW_021604712.1, read as the reverse complement.
TCCTTTTGTGTCTTACAAGTAGACTCAATCTTTGTGCTGGTAACGAGTCACACCTTTCAAGTAAACTCAGATGTTGGCAGTCTATGCTAGGTTTAGTTTCATATGAACTGAAGTGATTCAAAGTGAAGGCTGGTATTGCCAGTTCATGTTGAAGCTCCTGCACTTAGGCGGGAAACAGCCAAATGGCACACCATTTTGCTTTAAATCTGAACATGTCTTGGGGGAGTTTGGAGCCAGGGAAGTCTCTCGTTCATTGAACAGATAGGTTCATTGAACAGACAGACCTATGGTGTTGGGATGTGAGGATCTCTTTCCTGTGGCTGTGTCTTCTGATCTCTGACATGCCAGCGGAACATTTCTTCACAACATTTGCCCTTTGGAAATTGAGTCCATGATTTTGCTAGCTTACAGATCTGTACTGGGGAATCACAACTGGAGGCTTTTGAACTTGGCCAATCAGAATTTACATTTCATTTATATTTCCTTTCTATGTCACCTGGCCAAAGAACTTAACTGATACATGGAAAATTCCCTTTGCACATCTCACTCCAGGGAAGGCCGGAAACTTGGGCTTGTGGAATGCACTGGCTGCCCAGAGCTCTCTTGGCTTCTCAATAGGGTTGGTGTGGGGCTCCCGGCTATGCAAGTTATTTATGGCTCTAAGCTCATAGATTCACTACTGGGACCATGATCAGAGTTTGCTTGGACTCAGAAGTCAAAGGGGGACTCGTGCTTACACCTCAAAATGAAGTAGAGGTCACTGTTGTGTGCAAAGATTCAGGCCATTAACTTCTGCATGAACCTCCCCTCACTTTCTTGGTATGTTAGAGTCCCACAACATGGGATGATAGATAATACCTTTCTGTGTTGAAAGCCTGTTGGTCACTCTCCCATCAGTGAGACTATAGACACATTGCAGAGAAATTGAGCATTCTTTAACAGTGTCAGACACCCTGCAGGTATAACCACAGCTCCTAACATCATCCAATGACTGGACTGTTGTGCTAGGTATTTAATGAATGTCCATTTTACAGATGGAAAAAAGTAAGACTGAGCAAGCAAGGGCAGGCAATGCTAGCAGGGTAGGAAATGGAAGTCAGAGCAGTGCAGAAGATTCTGGAGTTCCAGGCCATCTGTTAGCCGGTTTGCTCTGCATCTGTACACTGCTGCTTCCTTGGAGGAAGGCTATCACCATCCTCAACTCACTGGAGCAGCAGGTACAGGGCTGGTGGCATCTATGAGACCCCTGGCTGTAGTTTTCACAGTAACCTCATCAAGAGTAGGCACTGTTAGTTTTGTGGAGGGCATTGTATGCTATTCTGAACATCTTACAATACGCTGATGGCTTTATTCAATAGCCCTGTCTGACCCCCTTGTCCACACTGTGTGATCTCAGGCGAATCGCTTTCATGTGTCTCAGTTTCCTTTCTAATGTCCACGGGAATCAAGCATTGTCTTGAGAAGTGCCTCTTTCTTTCCTGTGGACCCTGGAACCATCCTTGGTGATTAGCAGATGACAATATTAGGCTTCACAGCGTGACTCCAAGTCTGTTTCCTCTGCTTTCTACTGTTTCTCTATGTGCACACTCTGCATTCTGTATGTTGTAGCTCTGCTGCCTATAAGGGGAGCTGAGTCTGCAGGCCTGGGCCTAGGGCCTAGTGGTTTGGTTTTGACAAAGGCCATCCTTTTTGAGACATAGTTACTTTTCTAGAAGTCTGTCCCTGCTGGTGGCTTGATCTCTAGCTACCCTTACCACCCCCTCCCCCTTCATTGGAAGCCTCTCTCTCCACTTTCTTCCCCGTCTTCCTGCTCTCAAGACCTCCTAGCTGTGATTTCTTTCCAGCTGCGGGCGTGAACTCCTATGGGAGTCTGAGCTTTAGGGGAAACAAAAGCCAGGTGTCTTGGCTTTGGGCTCTTAAAACAAACCTCCCCTGAGGCAGGGCACAGAGAGGCCTGGCTTCCTTTGTAGCACAGAGCCAGCAAGCACTGAGATAAAAAACCCAAATTAATATATCAGTAAATTATCCTGCCACACTGACATACTGTGTAATCAGGAAGACAGTGAAAACAGGGAGAACATGCCAGGGAGGAATCTGGAGGGGGTGGGAGGAGCAGCCCAGACCGACAGCAGCAGGGCAGGGCAGGCCCTTGGGAGGCTTCAAAGACTGAACTTTTCCCCTGAGATTTTGCTAGGGGTTCAAGGGACATAGGGCCCCAATGCCACATCAGTGACAGCAGGAGACAGATGATGGCATCTTCCCAACTTCTTAACCTAGGGAATGACAGAGTCTGGCTTCGAGACAGTTGCTGCAGTTAGAGTTCATTTATCTGAAGCACTTTAACGGCAGTCTCTCTATTGAACAGGCATGTTCTGATCGAAGCAGCAATCTTACTGGAGGCGCATGGAGCCCAAGCAAGAGCTAGTTAAAACCTGGAGAAATTGAGACAATCAAAGAAATTGTAGCTTGGCTCCCATGAATTCAATAGTTTCAAAGTTTGAAGGTGAACAAATAAAACTGCCAGATTCTAAACATAATGAAGAGCTTACCCAAACATGGAGGCAGTGGTCATCTCAGACTGAGAGTAGTAGGGTCATTTTAAAGTTGGGGGAACTGAAGTTCAGAGAAAAGTGTGCCCAAGCCGAGTGGATAAAGGACGAGCTCAAGACTGAAGACTGCTACACTGTCTTGGAAGCCAAGGATGAGGTGGTGCCACACTACCACAGCCCCACACTCAGAGTTTAGCCAAGAAGGGGTGTCCCTTTCCTCATGCAGGCTGATGGGGTTGCCCAGGGCTGATGCACACTGTGGACAGTGTGTCGAAGATTGTACAGACACAGAGAGAACAGGCATGTTCGATTGTCTTCAGGCTGAGCATGAGATCTTGCAGAAGGGAGGTCTCTGATGTTAGAGACATGAAGAAAAGAAGACAGGGAGAGAGGCGAGCTACAAAAGATACAGGGCAGAAGCATCAGAAGCGAACGACGGAAGCATTTCAAAGCAAGGTCCAGGCAAGTGAGTCAGTTAACCACAGACCGGGAAAGGCATGGGGAAAGAAAGGACGTGACTGCTGAGGAAGACTGGGGTGTGGATGGTTAGGAAGCTGTCTGGAGAATTTGCACAAAACAAAATGAATATAAAGCCTGGGGCAGGAAACATCTGTGAGAAGAAAGGTGTGGGAGAAATTAGGGCCACTCCCCAGACCAGAGGATTCAGACAGATTGAAGGACTATATGTTATGATGGGAAGAGAAAAGTTTCTTCATATGTGTGGTCAAAGTGTGAAGCAAAACAAATCAAAACTTAGAGCAGGAAGAAGAAAGGAAGCTGGCATTTTTTTAGGACTTTCTAAAGTCACAGTGTAAACATTGACATATTAGATTCGAGGAGACTAGCTTCTTCTAGATATATCTGATGGTTAAGTCCTCCTACACCTTTATGAACCGTCATATACAACTTATAAAGCTACGATTTTAGCACCATGGTTTGTAAAATGACATCTCAGTCCCTGGGTAAGTCAGCTTTCTGTTTGTGCCCCAAATTTTTCCAAATAGGAGGAATGGTCCGTTTGCCTCGTGGTTTTCCAGTTTCCAGTTCATAGTCTCTACACCCTGTGTACCTACTGTGTGTGGTTGAGGGAGACGGTTCACATCACAGAGGCCAGGAAATGAGGGCTGTGTAGTGAAAGGGTCCAGTCGAAAAATCTCCCTTAAGAGAAAGCCTCTCTTCCCTCCACCGGATACCAACTTCTAAAGATTCTATCCCATTTCTGTGGCACTAGGCTTGCCATAAGACATCTCTGGTTTTGGGGGAACACATAAGACTGAAATCATAACTATGGTATTCAGATATAGGTATACTAAATATATTTTTGATCTCACATTTCATCTACCCAAATTGTGTAGCTTCGAGGGATTGGAGTCGTGGCTACTAATTCCTGTGATTGTTGCTGTGCCCTCTCTGTCTGCAGAGATGCCCCCTTCCTTAGTATATGTACTGCAAATCCTGGCTCCTTGGGATTTGAACTAATTGTCATAGGATGTTACATGCTGGTTTTCGCAAAAAGTAAGTGGCTAAGCTTGGAACCCTGATGTTTCTCACAGCTCTTTTGACCAATCTCAGGATTTTTCTACTTACTTTCTTGATTTTCAGCCTCTAGTCTAAAGGCAGAGCTTTCCAGATACATGAATACATGACCTCCAAATGGTTGAAGTATGGTTCTGTTATGCCTGCTACGACTGACATTTCATGAAAGCAAGGGTCAGTCTGCAGATTGTGCACTGTAAAGTCCCTCTAAAGAAACAGCTCATATGGAGATTATACTGTATATTTCAAGGACTGTTTTCAAATTTTTGTCATGCATACACAGTCCTGTGATGTTTACCACAATGGTAAGTATTCTGTATGCAAACGATAGTCTTGGGAATACAGAGCAACTGTAGGTGAGGTTTAAAAGGCCAGGAACTCAGCCACTACCAAATATACTGCTTCTATTTAAAGAGGCTCGTAAGACAGGAACTCAGCTGTAGAATTTACCCTGTGTCCTACAAGTGTGTTTGATGCAGACAGCTTTTGGAGGATGTTTCTGTGGCATCCATTTGAGTATCTGTTTATAGAAAACTTAGATAGAGAAACCAAACCTGGTCTCTTGCCATGGACTTAGATTCTACTGGAGAATATACTCCTATTACAGCCCATGTACATCAGGGTTAATCTCAAGATGGATATACTTTAGATCATAATTCAAGGCAGTGTACCATATAGACCATGACATGTTTCAAGGCACAGGCCAAGAAGATTTTGTACTTTTCCACCACCTGGACCCTCTTACCCCTTCTCCTTATAAAATATGCTATAAAAAAAAAGCATTTCATGTTCCAAAAAAAAAGAAATTAAAAAAAAAAAAGAAAAAAAAATAATAAGGGCAGGCTAATTTTTGTTCCTTTGTTTATTGATAGATTTAATTCCATGAAAATCACATGGAATGCTGTAGACACAAAATAAAGTGGTTGCTTGCTATTCAGGGCAATTAGAATACCAAAAATATGAAGCTATACTGGTCCATTGTGTAAGATGGGGTAGTATTTGTACATAAGCTATACATGATCTCTGTCTACCTTAAATAACTATCAGCTTCTTCTAATATGTAATATAGTACAAATGCTTTGGAAAAAAAAAATAAAAGCTAACTTAACTAAGTACTATAGAGGTTAAGGCAAAAACATTGAGAGTTCCAGAACAGCCTGGGCTACAAGAGTATTTCTCTGTCTCAAACAGAACCATACTTAACTCAAACATAAATGAAGCCAAGGAAAGGGACAGTGGTCACTTTGTGCTGCATTTTTGGGAGTTTTGTTAAATGCCTCTCCCCTCCTTTGTTGTAGATTCCTTTTGGAAGAACCACTATTCACAATTTCTAAAGCAATGGTAAAATACGTTATGAGTTCACCTTTCTATTGTATTTTTTAAATTTGTATTTATTTTATTTTGCTCATATGTATGTCTATGTATCATATATATGCAGTATCCAAGAAGGCTAAAAGAGGGTGCTGGATCCCCTGGGACTGGAGTTATAGACAGTTGTGAGCCACCACGTGGGTGCCAGGAAGTGAACCTGGGTTCTCTGAAAGAGCAGTCAGTGCTCTTAACTGCTGAACCATCCCTCCGTCACTGAGTTCACCTTTTAAAGCGTGCTTTTATTGAAGCATGATTGGTATCCAATAAACCGTGTATATTTAATGTCTATGCTTTAGTAACTTTTGACATAGGCCTCAAACTATGACATCATTAGCATAAGCACCAAGTTTTATTTTTTTTTTCAAAGTACAGTTTAGTATTACACAATCAAAGCACAGGAGTTGGAGGAATTTAGAAGATAAATATTCATGTTCACGACTTCTACTTCCTTATTCCAATGAACACTTCTCTTCTTGCTTGATCTCGTGTCTTACCATCTACTTCTATATCCAACCTTCGGAGGATCTAGATTTCCTCTTGGTATCACAAGGATAAATGACAGGATCCACACCTGCTCTGTGTAACTTACCTCCCCTGCTATGCTCTGTCTACTCTATGAACTTGGGCAGATTAGTTAGTGCCATTTTGTGTCTAGGACGTTGTCCAAAATTAAGAGTAATAATAGAACCAGATACCTAAAGATATCCTCAAGATTCAGTTAGTGAGTGCATATAAGATCCTGAGAACAGGGGATGGAATCTTTGTCACTGTCATCATCATTATGGTTAGTCTTGTTCTTGTCCCCAAAAGGCCATATAGTCATGTATGTTGCTCAATTGCTTATTGTTATCACAAAATACCTGAGGATAGCAACTTACAAGGAGAATTTATCTTGGCTTAGAAGGCTTAGCACATACTCTGTAGTGAGCGGTAAATTATAGTAGGGTTATGTGCTGGAGGAAGCTGCTTATATATTGATGACCAGGAAGGAGAGGAAACAATAATTAGAGAGCAGGGGAGAGGGGAGAGGAAAGGTGAAGCACATCAGTGAGCTGAGAGTCCCAGGATCCCATTGAAAGGCACACTCTCCATGACCTGGCTTCCTCCCATTGGGCCAAACCTACTAAAGGGACTACACTTCCCAGGAGCACTGCAAACTGGGGGGTCAAGCTCAAGTACATTTAAGATATGGACCTGTAGGGGATAGGAAGACACTGCACATACAAATTAGGACAGTTTGTGTATTTTACTGAAAGGGCTCCTTCTTTCCACGCGCTAGAATAATAGATGTACTGAGATGTTTCCATTTATTAGTGACTATCAATCTCCTTAAGTTACTGTCCAGTGCTACAATCCCGAAACTCACCTATCTTGAAACTTGAGAAGAAACTGCGCCGTGTTTCTAGCCATACTATTAGTGCGGCTAATGTAATAAGAATAAAAAGTTTCTGGCTCTTGTCCTTCGTCTTAGGTACATTAATAATTACAAGGCCTTAAGGTAGACACTTCCTGCTTGTAATTCCCCTTTAACTTTTTGTCTCTTCGTGAGAACATGTGATTTCTAGTTGTCTTTTTTTTGTAAAGGGAGATGTGTTCCGTTGAGTGCACTAACCATGGACAGTACTACCTCTACAGGTTGTAGCCACTTATAGGCCACAGTTAGCTTTCGGAATGATTCGTGGTTGTGTCTGGATGTCGTATGACCAATGTCATGATCATTTCAAGACCAACCCAATTCATGCCAAGCCTCAGGAAGAGACCAATCAATGTAGAATCAACATTAGGAGCTCCCCATTTCTCCTCGGTCCCCTCTCTGGCAGGTGTCTTATGTTATTGTGCTGGTTTGGTCTCACCCATTACCTAAGCCTGTATAACTTTACTTTGATTTTTGACCACATGCCTTCCTTTCTGTTATCCAGATGGAATTATAATACCTAAGTCCAGGAGCAGTCAGCACAACAGGAGTCAAGAACCAGCAGAAAAGGCCTGCAAAGCTTTTCATGGTGTCATCTCCATCTTTCAGATGAGGAAGCAAAGGGGCAGATGACATAAAAACTCATGCTTCCAGCCTAATGCTCTAATTACCACAGTCCTTCAGTCCTTGTCTCTAAGCCAGATCTGATTGGGGAGGGGGGTGTTATGAAGGAAGTTAGAAAGGCCAGGTGGCCATGAATCCCTCCTTAGTGCTTTAAATAGAGTGTTTCAGTGCTATTTCCATTTGGAGCTGTACAATAGTTGGAATATTACTCTGATGATGCATGTTCTCAGAGAACATTAAGAAATATCAGCGAGTCAAACGAAGCCTATTTGTAAAATCATGTTTATGTTTTCATATAGGAATCTCAAACAATGTCAGTCTCTGACTTTTTGGATACAAAAGCCCCAGTAGTGACAACGAGAACTCCTCTAGTATTGACGTAGGTATTTAAATGCCTGGATAGTCAGTGAGCAGATGATTCCAGAAGGAGTTTTTAGGGGTCTGAAGCAACATGGAGGGAGATATGAGCTGATGGTGGATGAGTATTTGTCACATGGGAAATACAGAAGTGGTGGCATAGGGCAAGACACAAAGCAAAGCAAAAGCAAAATGACAACATGCAAGGAAAACCAAGTATTAGCAAGGAGGGACATGAGTAACAGTAGTTTCTAGTAAGTTAAGGTGAAGATGGGAACCATGCAAAGCACCCCAGAAAGAGGCATCTACTTTACACCTCATCACTTCATAACTTCAGAGGTCCTATGTGCTTTTTGAAAGATCAAAGCATATGCATGGACTCTTCAACATTCTCTAGTCTGGCCCAAAGATGGGTGTTACCAGGTTGCAGAGAAACAATGACATTCTGAGTAAAGAGGACTGTCTCCTAACATACTAAATTTCCAATTTTGTATGTACTGCCCTGAACACAAGTGTACTCCCTCCATATAAAAATGCCTTTTAGAGTGTAATATAAAGTGATATGCTGGTATGGACTTAAATGCTCAACCAATGCAATTTTTATACAAAATACTATATCTATAAATTTGGAAACTTATTTAACTTTCTCATGTAAGACACAAATACTAATATCTATTGATTCATTTAAAAAAAAGCCCTGGAAATCCTCTTTATTTTGAAAGACACTCAACAGCTCTGTTGAACTAACAAGTTGAAGGCATAAATGTGTTGATGTCCAAGCTCTAAGGTCACCCATGTCCTTTGGAGCTTTCAGTTTGGGTTATACTAGGGCCTAGAAGAGACAGTAATTAGAAGTCTGGTTTTATTTTCTAAGTCCTGTCTATTTTCTTCACCCTCTTTAAAACACCCTTCAGAAGACAGATATATCATGAAGGTGAAAAGAAAAGACGAGAAAAGAAGAGAAAAGAGAAGAAGAGGCTAGGAACAACGAAAGTTTTCTTTTATTGCCCGGTAGTCAGGGGTAGTATAACTACCCATCCTTAGCAAGAGAAAAAAATGAAGCCAGTGTTTGATAAGAAGATGTGCAACCTGGTAGGATAATATTCCATTTTGTCAAGGCGTAGGGAAAGAGCCAGGGAGGGGCATAGCTGTTTTCCCACAGTAGAAGAAAAATGGCTTCAACATTGCCTCTGAAGTATTTGCTTAGAGTGGGGAGGATCAAGACTTTCTGGTATTTGCAGTGAAAGAACAGGAACGAGGCAACCTGTCTTTTCGGAAAGGAATGCTTGCTCAAATTGGCTCCACTCGGCCTTAGCAACATCAGCTCCCAGGCCACATTTTTCCCTCTCTAAGAAGCAAGTGGGAACTTGAAAAGTATGTACCGTGTCTCCAAAAGGGAGCAGTGAACTTTGCCCAGGTCTGCAGCCAGCTCTGAAACCTGAAACTTCAGAAGCTGCACCACCAGGGTTCCCCTCCCCCTCCTTCCTTTTTAATCCTGCACATTTCTTGCTTTTGCAAACTCTCTTGGCCCTCGATGCATAGGAGTGTCTCTGCTAAGAGAAAAACCTGTTCTCTGAGTCTTTCTGGTGTCATTAGAGAGGAAGTACTAAACAGAAAACAAAACATTAGACCCGACTTTATGCTTGGAGTGGCAAAGTTCAGACCGTAGGCATTATGCATAAAGATTTATTTTGCATTCGTTTTCAAAGCTAATCAACAAAATTTTCAAGAGTCCCCTGTGTAGAAATAATCATGGGGGGTTAGATAGAGTTCCCTTAGTTTATTGGGGAGGGAGAGACATTATGAAAAGCCCTGTGTTTGGGGTGCTCTCTGTATTAAGGGCTCACAATTGTAAGTGACTTGGTAACTTGAGCTGGTGCGTTAGCTGCTAAGATTCTTTCCAGTAATTGAAGATTAATTTGATTCCCCAGATTGTTGAGGATGGCTGACAGTGGGGGGCTGGGCTGGGTGGAAATACATTATTCGCATCACAAAGAAGTAGGTGTACCCTAAGTGACTGCTCTATGACTGCTCATAAATGTTTGCCCTCCTAAGTAGTCACCAGACTCTCTGTGGCAGAGATTGGATCCTGCTGGCTGGGAGGAGGGCGCCCTGCCAGCATGGATAAGGCAGGTGAACCCCAGAGCAACTTCAAATATTTTGTAAAGAAAGTAATATGTAGTAATGGCTACTCCAGAATCCATTAACTTGGAACAAGCCGACTCAAGGGCTTTGGCTTTCTCAAGTGTCTAATGTAAACAATATGACCGTCAATAGTGGGGGACATTCCAAGATAGTATTAACACGATTGATTTATTGATGCTTACACAATGGGAGGTTATCTTTTGTTAATTGACTCTGTAAATAAGCTTGCAGGCAGTGGTGCATGGGAGTGGAGGGAGGGGAGTAACCTGAAAAAGCCAGGCACCTGGATTGTAATTTTTTTTTTTTTTTAACTCCCAGACAATTTTGGTAAATCCCAGGGCACTTATTCTTGCAGTTTCAAACTCAGTTTAACAGTGTTAATTTCACTCAAAGTTTCATACTCGTCCTTCACTGAGGGAAGACTGCAGAGTGATGTGTCGTGGTGGATACACCAAAATATGTCCAGTTAAAGTTCTGCTTCAGGAAGATATAAAGCCTAACGACTGTAGGAGTAGGGGACAGCAGGAGAATGTGTGTGTGTGTGTGTGTGTGTGTGTGTGTGTGTGTGTGTGTGTGT
>NW_021604712.1:4927045-4966553 GCF_004785775.1 Grammomys surdaster | reverse complement strand
TCCCTCCCTCCCTCTCTCTCTCTCTCTCTCTCTCTCTCTCTCTCTGTCTGCGTTTCTTTGTGTAGGTAGCTCTGGCTTCTGGCTGTCATGAAACATTCTCTGTAGAACCGGCTGACCTTGAACTCACAGAAAGGTTTGTCTACCTCTGCCTCCTCGCCCCACTGAGCTGTCTTTTCAAATTGACTTTTTCCTAGGTTTTTAAGACCCATCTCAAATGCTTCCTGGTCCATGGAGTTATCTTCCGCTCCCCTCATCTTGCTCCCTGTTAGGGATTTACTGCACTCAGCATGTTCTCTAGTTATTTCAGGACTTGGTATCATTCTTTCCCAGAAGAATGTAAACACTTGGGAGACAGAAGCTAAATCTTACTTCTTTCTTCATGGCTAGGCTCTTCATGCCCCACACATAGTAGGTGTACAAAATTACTCATTTTATTGGTTTGCTACTTCTCCTTCCCCTCTTCCTCCTCCTTCTCTTCCTCTTCCTCTTCCTCCTCCTCCTCTTCCTCCTCCTCTTTTTCTTTCTCTTCTTTTATAATGAAGACATATTTCTTTTCCTTTGGATTGCATATTAGTTTTCAAAATTGTGGTGTGTGTGTGTGTGGGGGGTCCCCATGGACCTGTCCATTTGACTTCTTTAATCTGGAAGGCCACATTTATTAATGATTGTATGAAAGTACTCTTCAGAATGAACTCTTGAGATCATTGGCAGGAACTTCCTTCCGATTGGATCCACTTTGAGTTTATCCCATGCCTTTCACATCTGGGAACAAGCTACACTGAAGCCCTGGGGCACACAGAGTTGCCTACAACTCAAAAGGCAAATGCCAGCACTGTGGGCCACTGGTTAGAAGCATGTGGTCATCCAGAAAACAAAGGCATCCCTGTTTCCTCTTCTTGATGACAATGAAGACACGAGATTAATAGAATCTTTCAGTTCTTCGAATGATGCTTGCAGACTAGTTTGTGTTTGCTTTAACACAAAGGAATACTTTCGAACCCTAAAGGTCACCTAAGAACTAGGAGAGAAACAGCTTATGAATGTGTGCTAGTAGATTTTTTAAGAATGACATGAGTCCTTTGCAGTGTATTCTGGCCTAGATGTTCTGTAGCATGGGAGTTCTCTGTGATTTACCCCAGACAAGCATTTCCTGGGCCAAGTCCACTGTATAGAAAGGCATGGCACTGGGAGGAGAGGATGCTGTGTTGGAGTGTGGAAGATGGCTTCTCACTTCACATTCTAGAATTCAGAGAATGAGCATAATGTTCTTGCCAATAGGATCTGCCATAATGCCTTTCCCTAACCCTGTCACCAAAGAGGAAGACTGCAAGCCCTCTCTCCAATACCGTCTGCTTGGTAACTGAGCTGAAATCTGCTTTCCTAGTTTTCAAAGTGGTAATCTTAGAATCATCTTGGCTCAGAAATAAGTGAACAGGACTGGTGTTTCTCTACAGGGGGTGTAAATGAAGCAAGGATTGAATGCTACTGTAAAACCCTTCCCAACAGTAGACACAGTGTCCACTGCTAAACATTCTCTCACAGAGTGTTCTCAGTGCTTGTTTTTTACAAGGCTGGAAGTCCTGCTTTGGTAGGGAGTAAATCAAGGCAATTGATGTCCTTTCTAGAGTTGGTGGTTGGAGGGATGGGACTATGTTTAGCATCACCAACTCTAGGTAATTAAATAGTAAATGGTATGTGTGTGTGTGTGTGTGTGTGTGTGTGTGAATAATGGTATGCAGGAAGAAGGCAAGGTGGATGATGATACTATACTATAAGCCTTGGAAAAGGTCTGCTCAGGACAAGACATTTCAAAACAGCTACACTGGTGTCATGTTGATGAAACAGCCCACGGACTGACCACAAGTCACACACATTTACTCTGACATGATGTATACAGAATCTGAGTGGCTGACTCCACGTTAGCCTGTCACCTGCATCCCAGGCCCTCTACATTAGTAATGCCATTCATAAGTTCTTTGCCTTTTATTGAGTAGCTACTATATGCCAAACATGGTGCCTCATGTGCATTATGTTATTTGGTGTTGACAGCTGTGCTCTGAGAAAAAGGGAAGGGGAGGGTTTTGCTCAGCGAACATGGCTTCTAAGTGGTAGATACAGATTGGGATCTAGTTCACTGACTCTGATTTTAGTTACTTCTCTGCCCAATTTTGCATGCTGTTCCTCAAGATTTAAAGTTTCCATGTGAGAGAACTCTTGGAACCAGTACGAATGCATTCACATGCACACACATGTGCGCATATATGCACACATCTGTACATAATAGAACAAAAAGATTCTCATTTACTACATATTAATCTATATGCGGATCTCTGGAGCTGTAGCTTGCCCTTCTCATTCCTGGACACTCTTCCTTCTTGTCCCATGCTTATTAGGGTCTCCATAGAGTTTTGTACTTAGCACATTTCAGATATGGGATGGTAGGGAAGGGACAGAAATGGCAGTAAATCTGTTGGGAAAAGAAACAAAAGAGTAGAACTGAGTGTTCCCCGGTGTTTCTTCTGTCCCCCATTCTACATGATAAAACTGGGACAAGTTCAGTGTGACATATTTGAATTTAAACTCCGGGTCAATCAGATACACAGTAACCAGTGATTTCAAACGGAAATTGCCGATTTCTAGACACTTAAGGAATTTGACCTAATCTAATTATAGAATTATTCTTCCAAGTGTACCTTTCAAGACACTCAGGGCAGTTCACTGGGTAGAGAGATGTTATCTGTTCTTAGCTATCTTCTTCTTGTTTGTTATTTTCTTCATTTTTTTGCTTGTTTTTTTTTTTTTTTGCTTTGTTTTTTGATAGAGTATTACTGTGTAGCCCTGTTTGAGCTGAAACTCATTATATAGACCCCACTGGCCTCGAACACACAGAGATCTGATTGCTCTTACTAGGATTAAAGGTATACCACCATGCTTGGCGTCTTGCCTGACTTCTTTATGAGACAGGTTGGACACAAGTCCTGTCACTTTTGGAAGATTAATAAATATCCTGTTTGAAACAACAAGAACAGAGTATATACAGAAAAAAATTTTTTTTTTTTTGTTTTTTCGAGACAGGGTTTCTCTGTGTAGCCCTGGCTGTCCTGGAACTCACTCTGTAGACCAGGCTGGCCTCAAACTCAGAAATCTGCCTGCCTCTGCCTCCCAAGTGCTGGGATTAAAGGTGTGCGCCACCACTGCCCGGCAGAAATATATTTCTTAAATGATGCGATTGCTACTTTAAAAAAAAATGAGATTTAGAAATAACCATTCTAGTACAAAGAGTCTACCAAGGTTTTGGTAGACGTAGAAAAAAAGGAGTACTTGGCACTCTTACTGGACCCAGGTTGACAAGATAACCTCTCAGGATTTGGAGATAATGCTGTGAATCACAACTCTCAAATTTTCATTGCTCGCCCTGTTTCTCAGGGAGCAGGGTAAATGACCAAGGGTACAAAAGGGGCTGCTGACCCCAGATATGGCTTCCAATGTGAAGCAGCATCCTCCTCTCAGATCAAAGGGTGAGAGTCTTTCGATCTGTTGCCATGTGCAGAACACGAAGAGGAGCATTAAAAATCATGGTGAATTTAAAGAGCTAGGCTTATTACAGACACCTGGGAAGCAGTTCTCAAGGGATACTCTGGCTGAGCTTATTTAATTATAGGTCACCCGTGAAAGAAGGGGAGGAGGGTGATGGAAAATGCCAACAGTGAAAAGTAGCAAAAAAAAAAAAATCCTATAAACTGGTTTGGGATTCTGCTGCATGATTTTCCTCCCTTAGAAATTTGCCTTCCTAATTCTGCTTTGTTTGTTCCGATATTAAGAATTAGTTGGTTTCCCAGGAGTAGCTCGGAAGTTAAACTGAGAAGGGAGTTGGTTGAGGAGGATGCCAATTGGAACGTGGAACATGAAACATTTTCTGGCATTAGAGTAGGAGAGCTGTCCTCAGAGTTATTTTCAACTTAAAGAAAAGCATAATCGTGAACACATCACCAGCCTCCCACATTGTGGGAAAGGCTTGAAGCTGGTTTGAATGGGAGCTGTCCCTCAGACACTCAAGTAGTTGGATTTGGTCTCTAGCTCCTGGTGTGGTTTCGGGAGGTCATGGAAGATTTAGGAGGTGGAGCCTTACTGGACCAAGTAGGCCACTATGGACAGGACATGCCTTGAGGTTTTTGAGCCTGCTGCTTTCTGCTTCCAGAGTGTGGAGGCAATGTGATCAGCTGCCTCATACTACTATGAACTGGAACAAACTTTCCTCCTTGAAGCTACTCCTGTCTCATGTCTCAGCAATGAGAAAAGGAAAGCATACGACTCCATTTTTTTCATCGAATATGTGTGAGTCATACTTTGACTATTCATGCCTTTATTGTCATCCTTCTTGGAGACTATAGCAAACACATAACCAGATTTCTCACATCCAAGAACAAGTGCCTGGAAAATCTAGGGGCCAGGAATACAGTGAATGCTATTGTTTAGGATAGTCTTTTTGTGTGGTGTTGAGGCAATAGCACAGGCGAGCTCTGAGGCATTTGATCTACAAGTGAGAGGAACGTGTACTTGTTAGGCTTTTAGCGTACTGTCAGTGGGTCCGAAAGTTCTTCTCTCCTTCATTTTCTCCATGTTTCTGACTCTTTTTATTTTTTATTTTATTTTATTTTATTTTATTTTATTTTATTTTATTTTATTTTATTTTATTTTATTTTATTTTATTTTATTTTATTTTATTTTTATGCAGCTCAGGCTGCCTCAACTTTAGCTCACTGTGTAGATGAGGGTGATGTGGATCCTTCTACCTTCACCTCACAAATGGTGGGATCACAGAAAGCGCTGATTTACACACTCCTGGCGATCAAACCCAGGGCTTCCTAGATGCCAAGCCAGTGCTCTACCAGCTCAGCTTAGCCCCTTTCCTTAGCCCCTCTCCCTTAATATTTTTTTGAAATTTGACTGATTTCATATTTCAGTGGTTCCTAAGTATGGGAAAACTCCCAAATGGGCAAACCCTTCCTAAGCTAATAGCTCTTCTACAATTACAAATCTGAAACAAATGCAGAGATTCAGTTAAAACAGATGCTAGAATCAACATTCAAGTGAACAATGTTGATTTGAAGTGATACATGAAAGGTCGCTAAGATTTGGTCACCACTCCTGACTTTCCATCATGTCAACTGGTGGACTCGTCATGCTTTTTCAAATTTTGCCTAGCTCCTCTTTTGGATGTACTAGATGACTCTAACCCTTTCCTTAAACTGTTGGAAACCACTGGAGAAGACAGCCTGCTGGCACATCCTCTGATCATCACTGGATAAGAATTCACAATTCATTTTCTATCCTAGAAACAGGTGTGTTGGCTTACAAGTATATAATTCATGGAAATAGTTCATGCATGTGTGAATGTGTGTATATGTGTGCATGTGCACGTCTGTGTGTGTGTGTGTATACACATACACAGTATCTTCCAGTATCTTCCTCCATGACTCTCCACTTTTAAGTTGTGAGGCAGAGTCTCTCACTGAACCTGAAGCTTACCTATTAGCTAGACTGGCTGACCAGTGAGCCCCAGAGATTCTCTCCTGTGCTGAGAGTTTAAGTATTAGCGACTGACTGTGTCTGGCTTTTTACCTGAGTCAGGCACGGAACTCAGGGCCTCATGTTTGTATAGCAAGCACATTTCAGACTGAACTATCACCCCAGAGCCCAAGGGCTATTTTTAATAAAACAAAATTAAAGATGGTGAAAACAGAGTTGGTAGGCCCTGGTATGGCCACGGGAAGGAATGTGTGCAGAGAAGTCCTAGAGGTCAAACTTCACGAACTATATATCATCATGTTCAATTACCTCTCTGTCATCTTGTTAGCAGTAAAGGAGTCTGAACTGGCCACAAAAAGGAGTGTTTCTCTTTTTAAGGATGTAACTTTAAGTATACACTAAAACATCTAGGAATAGTTGTGAAACACAGAAATTTAAGCATTTTCATTGATAACATAGAGATGATTGAGAAATACTTCCATATTCAATATTTTCTCTACTGTACTTCCTAGTTGGAGTACATCTTGCAACACAGATGTAGGGGTCCTGTTTTGCTATACTGAAGACCCAGTTAATAAAATGTGGAGTAGAGACAGAGGTTAGCCTCAGTTTAATCTTCATGCACAGCCACCAAAATGACACAAATCCTGGAATCTGGGTCTTGCCTACCTTTGGCCTAATGACTTATGGTCAGCTAGGGCCAAGACAAACGTCAGATTATTATTTCTTTAGGGACCAGAGGGACAAACAGAATACAGAGGTCATGATCTGCTTGAGGGACAATGTCTCAGAGTTCAGTGGTTGTAATCAGGTGTGTTGTAAGTTAGGGCTGTGAAGCAAACAGCAGGCAGGGGGGACATGAACAGGTCAGACAGGCAACAGAAACCAGGCTCAAGAGAATTCAGGGCTATGATTGCAATAGGCAGGGTGGGACAGATAGAAATATCACCCATCAAGCAACTTAATTGCTTTGGGGTCCAAGATATTTCTACTTTATTTTTCAGATAGATCTCAAGTCTGCAAAAGTGTCCTCCTAGACACTGGCTCATAAACCTGTAAAAAGATAAAAATCAGTGTGACTTTCCTTACTGTGAAGAATTTAAAATGATTGCTATTTAAATTTTTAAAAATATGTTTATTTATTTACCCTTCCCCCTTGTGAGTTTGTACTTTGTGTGTGTGTGTGTGTGTGTGTTGTGTAGAGGGTCACAAATATATCATAGCGCATGTATATAGGTCAGAGGACAACTTTCAGGAGTCTTCTCTGACCATGATTGTTCCATCGATTTGACTTAAAGTTGGCACTCTTGATGGCAAGTGACTTTACCCACTGAATCATCTTGCTAACCCTTGAAATTATTTTTCAGAGGAGGCTGGAGAATTAAATGGGATGGACAGAATCAACTTCTCCCACCGACTTCTTGCCTTTTTTTCTTAAGACTAGAGGGTTTTCTGCAGCGTCTCTGCAGACAGGAGGTTCAGCTGCACGAGAATCCAGGGGCCCACCTCTAAGAAAATATGTCCATCTCGGAACAAGTGAATCTTGTCCTCAAAGAATACTCACTTCCTAAATCCCTACCTTATGAGCTCCTGTGGATTTCAAGTAAGCTTATGCATTGTTCCCCTACGTAACATGACATATGTGTACATATGTGTGTTTTAGTGATGAATACTCATCCTATACCATTTCTTTCTAATAGAAATATTAAATTTAGTCTTCCTAAAAATTGTTTCTAAGTGATATTCTTTTATCTGACACTTCATACTTAAGACATTTTTTTTTCTGGTTTCTCACTGCTTTATTTTTGAGTAGCTCCCTCTGTTCATAGTGAGGAGTAATTTTTGCTGGTTTATTAATTTACTTATTTATGAGGCTTGTACTAGAACTTTCAATGTACCAGACAAGCACTGAAACTGTGAGCCTTATCCCTAACCCTGGCTGGAAATTTTCCATGGGGGGAGAAGGGTAGGAGAAACTTTCGGAGAAGGGGAGGGCTTCTAAGATTTAACTCATAGCTGTAAGATCTAGAAAGTCAACATCTGTCAAATCAACCAGATCTTTAAAACAATGCTGGGGTAGAAGATAAACCCTCAGTCCCTTGTGGCTTTATAAGTTATAATACCTGAAAAAGAATTAGCCATTCTGTTTTGATAAAACGATGAGTGTGGGACGTATTCATTTTTTTCCACAGAAATATTCTGGGGATTTGCAAGCTTAGGGGTAGACAGGTTGTTTTGTTTGAGGGACCTCCTCTGAGTTAAGAAGGGTTCATCTGCTGACATTAGCTGGAGAGTAAAGAGGGGTTGCCATCAGCTCACACAGTCCAAGAATCATGAGAACTTGACTGGGCAGGCTCCGCCTTGACTTGGCACCTTTTACATACCCAGTCACAGACCATTCAGGTTGACAGTGTTAGCTGCTCTGTTTTTGTGGAAGCTGACAAATGTTCAGCAGGCAAAATAGGAAGCCAAAGAAGTTGTAAGGAAGGATAGACTTTTTTATTTTTCTTTTGCAAGATGAAGGTTTCTCTGTGTAACCCTGACTGTCCTAGAACTTACTTTATAGATGAGGCCAGAACTCACAGAGGTCCACCTGTCTCTGCATCCCAAGTGCTGGGATTAAAGGGGTGGCGCCACTACCTCCTGACTATACCCCTTGATAGAATATTTCAGAACAACTTGTCACCCAGACCTGCTAAGGAGCCTTAAGACATAAAGGAAAAATATGTTGGGGGTGGAGGGCATTGATTTTTTTTTCATAATGTTTTATCTTCTGTTTATCATCCTTGGTTGACTTTGAACTTTTCACATATGCTTTTCTCTTGAAAACAATTTAATCCTTGATGTTCTTATCAACTCCTTGGGACAATGAGGTAGGTTTACCCAGGAACCTCACGGAATAAAGATGAGTTTACATTTTTAAAACGGAAACAGCTGGATAGCCCCAGCCAGGCAGGGATGTGGCTTTTCATTAGCAAAGGGAAACAGCAGGACTCAGAGTGAACAACTGGGCTGGCAGCCACCGCAGGGAGAAGAAAAGGAAGTGCGCCATCATAAAGAACTAATCGTGAAAAATGGAAAGTGAGATAGAGCCAAGAACAACAGGCAATAAATAGATCTGGAAGCAGGAGAGACCAAGAGGCAAGCAAAATAGGGCTTGGGAAGGGGGTAGTGAGATCAGGAGTATTCAAACCATTGAAACGTCCTTTAGATGTGTGTGAAGATGCCCTCTAATCCAGCCTGTGTTGTTACAGAGTCTGTTTCAGTGCATGAGATAATGAAAGTCAAATGGAATGAGAGGCAGAAACTTGTTGTATACTATATTTCTGAGTGGCTGCTTTCTGCTTTTTTTACAACAAAATAAAGCAAACCTATGTCATCCAGCCTGGTGGTTGGAAGGAAGAGATCAGTTTGACTTCATAGTTGGGAAACTTCATCCAAACAGTAAGTTAGGGGCTCATTAGGGGTTCTACAGCTCTAAATTTTTTAGTGTATGTGTGTGTGCATGTATATATGTATGTGCATGTGTGTGCACATGTATGTATATGTATGTGTATGATGGTGTCATGGCACAACTTTAGGAAATGCATTCTCTCCTTTTACCATGTGGAGCCTAGCTAGGGTTGGAAGTCAGGTAGGCTTGGTCTTTACCCACGGTGCTGGCTAGTTTTTATGTTAACTTTATACAAGCTGGCATCAGTTTGGAAGAGGAGATGTCAATTAAGAAAATGTCCCTGCCAGACTGGCCTGTTGGCAAGACTATCTTGCATTTCGTTGATTGATTATTGATGTGGAGGGGCTGCTCAGTATGTGCAGTGCTACCTGTGGGCTGGTGGTCCTGAGCAAGGCAGAGTGAGCAAGACATGAGGCGCAAGCCAGGAAGCAGCACCCCTCTGTGAACTGTCTTGTGTCCAGGTCCTGCTCTATTTGAGTTTCTGCCCCAACTTCCCTCAGTGATGGACTGTGGTGTGAAAGCCAAAATACACTCTTTTCTCCCCAGGTTGCTTTTGGTCATGGCGTCTATCACAGCAATGAAAGCTAACTAAGGAGCTCACCAAACCATTGCACCAGACAGCTTCTAGTTTCAATTAGTTGTCTCACTTACTACTTTATCTGTGGGATAATTATGCACTATCCATCTGTGAGGGGACAGTGGGTCAGGAATACATCTCCCAACAGTCTCAAGTGAACTAGCACGGCTTTAGGGAGAGCCTAAGAGAAAAACTCAAGTATCATCTGTCAATCATCTTGAAATCTGAGAGCAATGTGAGCAAACATATTAAGGTGGCCAACATTCCAGGCTTTGGCAGGGAAAAGAGTGTTTTTTAATTATTTCAGTTTTATATTGGTTATGGATACTACCTCACCAACGAGATGGCATTGACTTTTCATTTTTTGAGGGGAACACTTATTAGGGCTTTTTTTTCTTTTAAAATTAGTTTTTAATGGCAGCATTTATTTAAGGAGGAAAATGCTTGGTGGTGTCTTCTGGAATGTACATTAATCTTATTAATGACATTGCAGTTCATGGTTGGCAAAACAGAACTTTTGAATCAACCTTTTTTTTCTTCTCTTTCTTTCTTTCTTTCTTTCTTTCTTTCTTTCTTTCTTTCTTTCTGTGTTTTTTTTTTGTAGTTATACTTAAGAAATAAAGCCAGGGAGTTAAAGATACATGAAGAGTCTATGAAGACAGGATACAGGATTTCCTATGATTTTATGTTGTTCTTAATTAGGAAGTATATTGGCAACACATGCTAACATATGTTAGTATGATTAGTTATAGCCAAATAACTGTTTTCTATTACAACTCTGAATTCCATGCTTCCTTGGAAACCATCCTGCTCTGTTCATGGCTCACCAAGTCCTCTCACAAGGTATCTTGAGGGCCAATTTTCTCTTGGCTCCCTGGGAAACATTACTTGGACTATGTTCCCCTATAAAGTCTTCTACAATGTGAGAGGAGATCAAAGTGTGGAGGGAAGATGCCTTCTCATTTTGGAATTGTTTTGCATGTGGTAACAAGTGACTCTTAACTAGTCACTGAACTTAAACTTGGAGTTGAAAATCAGAGGTTAGCAAGCCGAGACAGTGTTCTTGCAGCTTTGTTTCTTTTTGTCTTGATGGAGGAGCTGCTAAAGCAAGGGGATATAAGGCAAGATGATACACAGTCTAGCAAAAGATGTGATAGCCTGGCAGTGGTGGCACACGCCTTTAATCCCAGCACTTGGGAGGCAGAGGCAGGCAGATTTCTGAGTGTGAGGCCAGCCTGGTCTACAGAGTGAGATCCAGGACAGCCAGGGCTATACAGAGAAACCCTGTCTAGAAAAAAACAAAACAAAGCAAACAAACAAACAAACAAACAAACAGAAAAAGATGTGATAAATTAGTTGTATACAGCAGGAAAGTAGTTTGCAATGTACAGGTTAACCATAGACAACTGTGATAATTGAAACTGATTTTGGCCGTACTAGGAAGTTGAATGTACCATAAATATCTATCACAAAGGAATGGAAAAATATATTGTGACCTGGTGACCCCTGGAGGAACACTGAGAACTAAAGAGTCTCCACCACTTGTAACAATGGGGCCAGGCTCTTACTGCCACAAAACACAGGGAAAAATAATCATATTTCAGAAAACAGACATTATAACACTATTTGATTTTTTAAAATACAAGGTTTTATATTTCCCAAGGTATATGAAAAAATGTAAACATTTATTGTACATTTAGAAATATAACAGATCTAAAATTCTTTTGTCGCTAAGGAGCTGAGAAGAGAAAAGAAATAGCTAAGAAGGTCAAAGAGAATTTTTAATCTCTAGTAGTCTGTGGTATTAGAGAAAATAGTCATTCTCTATTTCTAAAGCTAGAAACAAATTGAAAAAGGTAGACCAAGTGAATGGTGATGAATGTATTTCCTGAAATTGAAAAACAAGGTATTTTTCCCCTCTTGGATCTTACATTACAATCTGACTATATTACACCCACCATGACTCCTGGGGTAAGTGCATAGATTGTCTTATCTGTGTTTGAGAAATCTTAAGAAAAGTTTTCTTTAAATTTGTTTTATATTATATGTATGATTCTTTTTCCTGTGAGAATATATGTGTACCTCATGCTTGCCTAGTGCTTGTGGTGACCAAGACAAGACCTCAGACTCCCTGAAACTGGAGTTATGGATGATTGTGAGCTGCCATATGAGTGCTGGTGATGGAACACTGGGACTCTGCAAGACCAGCAAGTGCTCTTAAGTCCTGAGCCACCTCTCCAGTTGTATAACAAGATTTTCTAACCATTCGTGGTTCCTTGCTGCCTCACAGAAATTTTATACCCAGCTGAATTGATACAGCAGTTCCTCTATACCCACAACACAGTTGGAGACTGCTTTCTTTTTAAAACAGCACTGGATCAGTAAAATTCAATTCTTCAGGCAATCCTGGGCTATTTGTTCACCATATTAGAAACACATCAAGAACTCTGCTTTTTGTCTCTTCAGTGCCCTCATACATACTGATTCTGCCTTCTGGAACAGTCTTTCTTTAGTTTTAATACATCTTCATTCCATACCTTGGTCAAGACTTTTCAATTGCCAATCACCAGTCTTGTCCCTATATGCAGTTATTTGTTTTTAATCCATTCTTCACTTTCTTCTCTTCTTGTCTAGATGTACATTTCAGAAGGAATGGGATTAGGTTTTATTTTTGCTATTGTCCCTAAAAACCTAGAACCATATGAGGAACATTGAAGATGATCAACAAATCTTCTGTTCAAGGAATTAACAAGCCTGTGGTACTTTTTGTTGTTTTTTGCACATCCAGTGTTAACTGTTTTAAAGCACTGGGGATTATTGAATTGATTCTCTGCATTTTATATGCAAAACTCCTATTCTTACTAAGACTCAGCCCTACATCTAAATTGCCTTTTTCTTGTAAGTAATTCCATTCTGTGCACGGGCTCAAAATATATTTGGTAAAAAAGCTATAGTGTACAAAAAGAGCTCTCCCATACTGAGAGGCAGGGCTTTTTCTATATTCTTAAATGAAGACCTTTACCAAATATATCAGGTCTTTTGTAAACCATGAAATGAAATGACTGGCTATCAGAAGTAATTTTGCAAAGAAAACCTGTCATCTTCAGAGCAGTAAAATCTCTATAAATCCACATAAACTAATTACCAGGTTAAGTAAAATCACTGAAATACATCAGGACCTTCTCTTGTCTCCAGGGCAGATATAGTACAGTAATTCCCTAATAGTCACTCTGGGAAGATCCTGTAATGGGTGGGATGAACTTGTTATAATCTGTTCACTCAGTTTTGGTCCTGAGAGTTATAAAGAGAATATCGGTGGCAGATCACAGAACATAGAAGAGATGCCTATTAATTTTGCATGACACTAGCTGGCCTTGGCAGACATTTGAGTCATGAGCTCAGAGGAACCCAGGTGGTGGTAGTACACTCATTTGTTCTGCTCAGAACTTGGATATAAATATTATGTATTTGTTTGCATACATACACATGCTTATATGAGCCAGAGGAGGAGGGAAGGTGCGCACACACACACACACACACACACACTCACGAGAGAGAGAGAGAGAGAGAGAGAGAGAGAGAGAGAGAGAGAGGAGACAGAGACACAGAGACACAGACAGAGTCAGAGAAACAGAGACACAAAGACACAGAGAGATAACAGTGGCTGAAACCAGGACCTTACACATGCTAAGCAATCACTCTACTACTGAGCAACATCCCCAGTCCTCAGAGGCTGGTTATCACTCTTGAAGGCTATTTGAATACACCTTCCTACCCTTCCTCATCAAAGGGAAAAAGACAATATTTTGTATGTAGCATTTTATGTTAGGTCATTCAGATACCTTTGTGCATGTTATATCTTTCACTGAGGGGCGAAGACAAGCTACACAGAAGAGCAAAACCACCACCAACAACAATAACGAAACAAAAAACCCACCAGAGGCCTCAAAATAACAGACATGGTAGGGAAAACTTTGTTTCTTTGATTTACTAAAAAGTTTTAAGTAGGTTTGTTGATAATTCAAGGTAAAACAGAGGGTTAACCTCAACTCATTGGAACATTGGCTGTTCCTTTTACTCTAATTTTAAATACTCAAATGATTAAATTGATGGCATTGTTTTCTCAAGTCTTGATCTAATCTTATGCTCAACACAGACAATAGTCATAGTTCAGTGTTCTAGGTTATGAGTGGCTGTTTTGTTATGTCTCCCTCATGTATCATGAAGGTAAGCACTGTCCTGGTTACCTTACTATGCCACAGCCACAGTGGAGTAGGTGAATTGCTCTGAAGAGAGACCTATCAGGAATCCCCTTTCCAGCTATTTCTTTTTAGGGATTTAAATTAGATACGGATTTTTTCCCCCAGAAAATTGCCACTCCTCAGATTCATTATATGCAAAAGTTTATTTCCTTATGCTCTGCCATGGTGATCTCCTTCCTGGCTGGAGGCTGTGATTCATGAAGATTGGGAAGAACCAGATTTCAGAGATGTGTGGGCATTGGCCCCTAAGCTCAAGGAGAGTACAGGAGAACTAAAATCATATGACATATTCACAGCTATTTGTCCAAATGCCCCCTGCAATAAAACCCAGATTGCACCTCCCTCCCAATTAACGTTGAAGTACATCTTTGAGCTAGATTGTTTTTTTTTTCTTCTGTGTTTGAGCCTGCCACTGCCTGGCTAGGCTGTGAGTCCCTTTGGATTTGATAATGAGGTTCAGGACAGGAGCATAGCCCCCACTAAGCATGTCACCCCTATTTAGCACCTTTTCCAGGATGGCAGCCACTATTGTTTTATTATGTCCCTGATCAGCTGTCACTATTCATAAAGTAATCACTGCCATTAACACGTCATGCCTCAAGCCATCTGCTGCAGCATGGCACATACCAAGCTGTTGGTTCCCAGGAAAGCAGGTGTCACCTAAGAGTGACAATACCACTATTGCCAGAGCAAAGGTAAGAGGTCATTGTGGTGAAAGGGTATGTAAGCATCAAATAATTCATGTGTGATTGTGTGTGTGTGTGTACGTGTGTGTGCAATAGCATTTCTTGCTCAACTTGAAGAAGGCTAAACTATGAAGTTTTTATGTGAGATACTTCCTAACATTGGTCAGTTCTGGAAACAAAAATATTGTTGCACGTGTTAGTTATAGATCTAGGTTGTAAGATGATTTCAACATTCAAGTTGCAGTGAAGCTGAAGGCACACTTGCAAAGCCTTTCTGATCACGCAGTCTTTATCTGGCAAACATTTATTGAGCATATACTAAGTGAGATGGGGCTGGTACAGTAGTAACATGAAATCTCTACTTTATCCTATTTTATTTACATTTTTAAGGATGAGGACCACACTCAGGGCCTTGTACTTGAGGGCCAGACACTACCTCTTAGCTAAACCCTCAACCCAGAAATGTCCACTGAAAAAATAAAATTCGTTAATGCATGCAATGGGCATCCTTGATGCCACTGCATTCCTGATTCCCATCCTACCTTCATACTTCACTTGATTCAGGACAACGTCATGTTTCAAATAACTTTCCCTTTTGAGTGGATTTTATGGGGATAAGAAACTTGCATTGGAAAATTGTAATGATTGAATGAAACTTACTAGACAAGATTGGGCATGTTCAGGGTGATATGGCCAGAGACGAACAAGAAAGCCTGTGCCAACAGACAATGCTTCCATAGGATAATTAGTTATTTATACTACTTTCTTATGGAAGGGATTTAAGTTTCTCCAAATAAAAATAATGGAGCTAAGCATTTAACTGAAGACTTTTAAGTGTCATGAGAAGTGACACTAAGCGATCCTATAGATACTAGGATTATGTTTCTGGTTTACTTCATTCAGAAAATTCAGTTATCTTAGCTACCTGAACCTCCAGTTAGAATATGTACGTATAAAACTGTGACTAGAACAGCTGCTTCTGCCTCTTATTGTACTCAATTTTGCTTGTCTTCCAGGAGCAAAAGTTGCTGTGTAAGGGTGGATTTACAACCCCCCCCCCTCAGTTATCCTCTGCAATATTTTCTCATCCTTCCATGGCCTTGTGTGACTATTTGGCTGCCTGGATGGTGGCTTATTTTAATACGTTTTATCTTATAGAGCTGAGAATTGAACCAGGGGCCTCACACATGCTAGGAAAGTGCTCTACAATGATTCTGGATTTCCCAGCTAAGTTGTGGTTTTATGTATAAATCCAACAGCTCTATTCACTGCGTCCACACACACATCCCACTGATGGCTCAAGAGACGTTTCAAGGGTAAATTTGTCATATCCTCAAGATTCTTGGAGTAGATTTCTTGACTACAAACCTAATCAGAGAGTGAGGCATAATTTGACATTCTACAGAATACAAAGTTATGCCCCATCAGTATCACCAATGCAATAAAGCCAAGACTAATTGGGTTAACTGTGTGATTTCTGGCTGCTACCAGTCGTCAGAGGTAGCCATCTGGATGGCATAGATGATAATGGTGTCACACATGACTTAATGAATCTTCATAAAAGCCAGAATATTGATATATTATCTGTATCAAAGTCTTGATGACTTTATTTGGTTTGTTCTTAAAGTATCACGTGGCCTTGTAGCCATCTCAGAATGACTACAGGGACAGAGAGGATCCTGGATTCTATCATCAAAGCAAAGACTGACTAGTGCTGGTCTCTGAACCTCTGAACGGCAGCAGCTACTGGCTGGTAGATATTAGAATGACTCGTCTGTCATGTCTGCTAAATTTATATTTTCAAAAGAACCTGTGTGTGTGCATTAGGGGTCCGAGTGTGGGTAGGTGTTTGCTAAAGTGTGTATGTGAAGGTCAGAGCACAGCCTCAGGTATGGGTCCACTCCTTCCACCTTGTTTGCAACAAGGTCTTTTTAGTCAGATGGTGAGTACTCAGGGCTAGCTGTCTCACTCACCTCTCACCTCACCATGGGAGAGTGGGATTAAGGATGGTTTCTATACCTGGTGATTATATGAGTTCTGGGGATTCAGGCTTGTGAAGAAAACACTTTCCCCCTCAGAACCATCTCCCTACCCTAACATTTTCTGGTTTTAAAATGTCACTAAGCTTCTGAAAAATCAGAATGATATTCAAGAATATTTTATTATTTCTTTGTGCCCAAGGAAGGAAGAAACCGAGGATTTCAAGGCAACAGGCAGGGGCCTGGGAGCACAGTAGGCATTAGGAAAACGTGTTCCCGAGGCCTGTCTGTGCAAGCATGCTTTTGCCTCAGGAAAAAACTTGCTCTGCCTTTGTGTGACCCACTTGTACCTAAGTGGGAGGCTGGCTGAGCAGTGTACTTTAGTGGGCTGTGAACCACTTTTGATAGATGGTTCTATATAATCTCTTTGATGTCTGCATGGAAAACTGTGCTGGTCATTTTGCTCCTGGGTGTCTGTCAGTCAGGATGAATTGAGTTTTCTTTGAGGAGAAACCTCAAGCCTGCCAATTTCCTGCCTCAGTGCTGTCTTAACCCACTTACCCACCCACCCACCCACCCACCCACCCAACTTCTCACCAATTCTTTAACAAACTCTGCTTTTTATTTTCCAATTATACATGGGAGTCTGCTAACACTTTGAAGCCTATGACAATATAAAAAACATTGAGCTAAACCTGGTAGCCTCAAATTTTATAGGAATGAATAGTGAAGGATAAATACTTTTTGAACAAATTGAAGAAAACCAGAAGTCCAACTCTGAAGAGTTGTTAAGATGACAAGAAAATATTTTGGATCTATAAAATAATTTCATACTCATAAGATGCTTATGGTGTTTATCAAAATAGAATTTATAAAAATACAATAGTATTGCTTAGTGAGCTACTAATTAATAGTTTTAAGTACACATATTTGGTATGTGATAAGCACTGTATAAATATAATCAGTTACTATTACGAAGTAAATTAGAGTCAATAAGGTAAGCTTAAGCAATACTTGCATGTTCAAAGCTTGGTGAAGGGCAAGAAGGCTTGGCTGACTAGATAGCAGTATATTTTGAAGGAAAGGTCTTAAAGTGGGTGACATTTGAACTGTCTAAAGGAAGTGAGTGTGAAGAGTTTGTTGGGGCAAAGTGGCACTAAGTTTTGAACTATGAAAGAGATGCTTTCTGCATTCTATATATCATAATGCTTTTCTGCTTGCCTTTAATGCCATCTTATATATTCCTTAAGCTATTTGCCCATTTTTATGTGTACATGATCCTCTGACCCACTATTTGTATTCTCTTTGTGGGCCTAAGTCTTTTAACAAAGGTCTAATTAACACCATTATTCATTTGTGAGTATAGCTAATAACTGTCTTATGGTTATTATATAATGATTTTAAGGTTTTGCTTATTCAAAATCAACTTCTCTGATCCTTTATTATGAGCCTATTCTTTGATTTAATTTATTATTGACCTCCCTCTCCTTTTCCACCTTTCTATCTTGACTTAGTGGTCATGGGTAATGGGCAGAAAAACGAGAAAGGAAGCATGTTAGAAATATTGTACACAACTGTGAGCTATTTTAAATATTTTTAGATTTATCTGTTTTATTTTACATGTATGAATGTTTTGGCTCTGTTTATATGTGTGCTTCATGTATGTGTCTAGTCCCTGAGGCAGTCAGAAGGAGACCTTTGATCTCCTGAAACTGGACTGGCACATGGTTACGACGTATGATGTGGATGCTAGGAACTGAACTCGGCTCCTCTGTAAGAGCGAGAATGCTTTTAACTGCTGAGCCATTCCTCTAGCCCTACTCTGCTTTTTATTAAAAATTTCTGATTATTTTCTATTAAAAAGTAATACTTGAGGCCTCATAATCTAAAGCTAGAGTACAAGAATGTCATCCTTTCTGAAATAAAAGAGTCACAGGCTATTTGCTTTGCCACCAGAGGCTTCGTTGGCATCTTTTAGTTTTCGTGATCATCTATGTCTGCATTTGTGAAGGGAATGTCAATTTTCCTTTGGGAACCCAACCCTGATGGTCTCCATCCACCTGAAGCTGGTGCTTGGTTGCGTCTTCTCTCTAAACTTTCTAAGTTGCTACTAGTGCGTAAGCCGTGCCTTGAGTCCTTACTCCAGGGAAGCTCAGTTTTGAGGGGAGAGAGGCAACAATGGGAGATGTCTTGAACTGGCTATTGTTGTTATTGTTGTTTGTTGTTTATTTTTGTTTTTCCTGTGAGCAATCTTTTGGAGACACTCATTTTTAACGTCTTTACCCTAAGACTGGACGCTCTTTGGTTCCCATAGCCATCCTGGAATCACAGAGTGCCCAGCACCTTGGCTCTTTGACCTGGTCTCCAGTCTTGCCATGATCTCCTTCTTTCTTCTGCTTCACCTAGTCAGAATCCAGGTAGTAGGACCAAGAAGTTGATAAGAAATGCAAATCCATTGGTCTGGGGGTGGGGGTTTGGCTCAGTTAGTAAAGAGTTTTTACATATGCAGGAGGACTAGAAATTAAATTCCCAACACTCACATGAAGCTGGGCATGGCACTGAGCACCAGAAATCCCAGTGACAAGGAAGTAAAGACTGGAGGATCCCATGAGCTACCTGAATCTGTAAGCTGTAGATTCATTGAAAGAGATCCTGTCTCAAAAAGATAAGGTGTAGAAGATACTTGACATCAAAATCTGACCTCTGTGTGTATATGTACCTCCTCCTCCTCCTCCTCTTCTTCCTCCTCCTCCTCCTCCTTCTTCTTCTTCTCTCTCTCTCTCTCTCTCTCTCTCTCTCTCTCTCTCTCTCTCTCTCTCTCTCCATCCCTCTCTCTGTCCCTCTCTCTCTGTCTCTGTCTCTCTCTGTGTCTGTATCTCTCTGTCTCTGTCTCTGTCTCTCTCTCTCACACACATACACACACACACACACACACACACACACAAACAGAGAGTCTGGGAGAAAGGCAGAAAGCATAGGAGAGATATCAACAGATAACTGAACCCAGATTCACCAGTGAACACGTTTTTTGAAAACAATGCCCTAGTGGCATCTACAATTCTGGGCCCTTAATCAGTGATAGATAGAAGGTATTAAGGTGAATAAACGTTTCACCAGATAGCAATGCGTGATTTCTAGAAACTAAATTAATAGGCTAATGACATTCATTCAACCTTTAAGAAAAATTTCTACACCATCCTTGATAAGAACTTCTAGTACAGTTTTCACAAACAGAATATTAACAAGAATCCAAGTAAGCCTCTTAAAATTTGTCCTGTGGAAAGGCAGGTAGATTGTAGATTTCAATTTCTCGCTGACTGAAGTGTTAAGTAATATTTGCATAGAGCCATCTACAAAACATCTATTTAAGCAAACCTGTAAATGTATAATAGGCAAAAATAAAACTATTGAAATAATGCATTTTCTTCATGCCAATTTTTTTTTAACAGTTTCAAGCATGTAACATTACCCTTCATAAGAAAAAAAAACAGCACTAAAATGAGATAGCATTGGTAGAAGAAACAATGGGCAGTTAATGGAAGGAGGATTGCCAAGCTGGGCTCTGCTGGATGAGGGTGATGGGAAACAGAATTCATCTGGGCTTTCTCTGAACCACGGGCCATGGTCCATAGCCTTTAAACGGATGAGTGATGCTCAAAGCCGAGCATTTTTATATCTTTATTTTGATTATTTGTTTCTTCCCTTAAAAGAAATCAAACACAAGCCATTTGTAAAAATGAAATTCACTTCATTATAGTACTTCATGAGTGAAGTTGGGAAATGCGCACACATATGAGACGTTTTAATATTCTTCACGGATGCATGCCTAGATGCTTCCTCTCTAAGTGTAATATGATTGACGCTCTTGTGTGAGGCAGTTTGGTGCTACGGGAAGGATCTAGGCGCTATTGGAAAAGGCTAAGCTCTAGCCCTGATGGCAGTTGTATACCTATAACCCTGCGACCTTAGGCAAGTAATTTCATCAGTGTGTGAAACAGAGGTCACAGTTCCTTCTGAGTAGGAGGTATTTCAGCTGTGACAGTGTCTTTCCTTCACCACCATCCTCCTACCTGGGTGCCTTTCAAATTAGGAGCAGACAACTTACTCACAACTAGGAGCCATTACAGGATTATCAAAGAGTCCCACGTAAGGAGCTCAAAGTCTTTTGATATGTATGTGCCAATCAAGTACACATCACCATCACGTGCTTACAGAGAGACTAAACAAAAAATAAAGTTGAAATTCTCAGACTTAAGTGAAAATGAGAATCCACCCAATGGTTCATTTCTGAAGAGAAGCACCTGTGCTCTGAAACGCTGGATTTCCCCCATTCAGTAAACCATGAGCATCTAGTAAATGCATGCCCATGCTGGTTATTTAGAAGACAAATTTAAATTAGGTGCAAGATGATGATCCCATGCTGAGGTGCCATCCCTCCCTGGCGCTTGGAGTAGGAAGCTCATCGGTTAGGGTGCAATAGAATGAAAGGAACAATTTCCAAAAGAGGTAGTGAGGGCACAGTAGTGGTGAGGGCACAGTAGTGGTACCCATGTTGAGTCTTAGAGTATGGGAAGAAATGATCAATGTAGGCTAAATGGGAAAGCTTGAGGTAAGGTAGCCTTTCAGAAAGAGAGGCAGAGAGATCATAAGCGTAGGTAGATGAACCCCCAACAGCGTGTGTGTGTGTTTGTGTTTGTGTATATGTTTGTGTATGCATATGTAGTGTACACGTGAATGCCCAAAGCTAGCTGCAAATACTGAGGAGAGTAATACTACTGAAGGCAAGCTGGGACCAGAACATGGAAAGTTTCTTCTTCAGGACATGTTACTTAAGCCTTGGGCATGAGAACAAGAATGGTCCTGGGTACATGCTGAAAAGCCTCTATAACAAATCTGCTTGAAGAATAACAGTTGAGAATAGCCCATTAGGAGACTGCTGTTGACATTGGGAGCTCGGGATTGAGCTTTGAGGGCTAAACCTAGGTTGGTGGGATGCAGAGACATAGAAGACTCTAGGAGTTGGAAGTATTTGGAAAGCATAAGAATAAGGGATAGTTGCCCAGCTGTGACCATGAATACTTTAGACAAAGCTACCACTCAAAGTAGGAAATGCATAGACACAGGTAATGTTCCGGCCTTGATTTCTCACAGTAGGTGAGTGATACAGAAAAGATGTATATTACTGAATTGTGAGCTCCTTAAGGCCTGGGCCATGATGGTGAGTCTTAAGATTTCAGAGAAGGCATGCCATAGACAGGTATTGGAGATGGTGCAACATGGCTCAGCTTTTACTCTCTGTCTTACTGTCTTATCTGCCATAATTCTTAGTGTTCAATGTTCCCCACAGTCCATGTGTCCTGGCTCATGACTTTTGTGAGACAGTGGAATTTTAGAAGGTGGGGCCTAGTGGAAGGAGCTTAGGTAACTGCAGTTGTGCCCTGAAAGAGATGCTAGAATCTCAACCCCTTTGTAGTAGGATATTTTTCCCACAAGTTGGGAAGAGCTAAGGTGGGAGGAGTAAAAAGAGGAAGAGGAGGCAAAAAAAAAAGGAAGAGGAGAAGGAGAGGAGGGAGAAGGAGAGATGTAGGAGACGCCATGGATGACCATGCATGTACTGGGAACAGTCCTGGGTAACAACTTGTATCTACGTTAGTTAATTGGGCATACTGTTATTGAGCATTACCAAATATATAAAGCCTTTGATTAATATGTAAGCATTAGGGTATCATTTCCTACCTGGCCTTCATGGATGGCAGGATGGTCTGGCCACAGCTCAGCCTTGTGGAGACAGTATGGAAGATTGGCAGAGCCATCTTCCACACTGGTGTCTCGTGGATGGCAGGGCTGGTGTCTCAGGCCACCTGAGCTGCAGTAGCAGCGAGAACACACCAGTGTTCCAGTCACAGCTTGTGACCGAAGGCCTAAGGTAGTTGGGAAGATGGCAGTTGATTAAGAAAAAGCCAGATTGAATGCCACCATTTTGAATATCTCCCACAACACCCCTTCTTGTCTGTCTTCTCAACCACCCTGGGGTAGGTGGGGAACTTCACCCTAGTCCACATTCCCACCATGATATGTTCTGCCCA
This sequence comes from Grammomys surdaster, assembly GCF_004785775.1. Classification (NCBI taxonomy): domain Eukaryota; kingdom Metazoa; phylum Chordata; class Mammalia; order Rodentia; family Muridae; genus Grammomys; species Grammomys surdaster. The sequence continues at coordinate 4,943,980 of NW_021604712.1, read as the reverse complement.
AAGGCAACAACACAGGCCATCATGGGCTGAAACTTCTGAGATTATGAACCCCAAATAAAACCTTTCCTCTTTATGCCTTGATGATCTTGCATTTATTGTTTGTTTTGTCACAGTGACAGAAAGATGATTCAGGGTGGTAGATCTGGGCTCAGGGCTTTGTAATCCTAGGTCTCTAGATTTTCCATTTCTTAAGAAGTTTGGCAAATAATATCTAAGTTAAATTTAATAATTTTGTTTTTGGGCTATTATATCATGAGTGTTGAATATATATGGCAGTAGTAGTGCATTCTCAGAGATAGAAAAATCTGATTCCCATGCTCAACATTGCCTCCCAAAAAGCATGCGCATAATTCTCTTGTTCTCTACATCTTATACAAGTTTTCCTTTGCCTAAGTTTTGGGGCATTTGTTAATGAATGCTGTAAAAGGTTTTTTTGTTTTGTTTCGTGTTTTGTTTTTTAAGTCTTAAAAAAATTCTTAGCTCTTTCGTGTCACATGTAGGGGACAGGGAGTAGGCTGAAAGCATTTACTCTCTCAACATTAAAAGATATCTTTGGAAAGGATAGCATCTCTTCCACAGAAGTTTCCTTAGGTGTAACACAAATCTACAAAGCTTCCCTTCTGGGTAAACTGCCCAATGCTTCTGGACTACAGAGATCTGGGGCGAGAGAATGTATTATAAGTAAAACAATGTGTTTTTAAATTAGCACACATACCCCCTGAAATATATTGACTTAGTACTTCTTAATGGCTTTCAAAAAGCCACTAGGCCTAACTCAGTGAACATTATGAACTTTACCAAATGTGCACAGTGCACCCCCACCTAGGCATTTAACCTGTGTGTACAATGGGGTAAGCTGGTTTCTCTCTGAATTCCACATTTTTTTCCAAGTTATTTTCTTGGGCCACTTAGAAGCAAAAGGACCCATTTCCCCAAGTTTCAAGCATTCATTTACTCTGTTCCAAAGTTCAAGGCAGAAGTGAGCCATGCCTTTGTCCCTTGTTCAGTGGTCCAAGAGAGGGACGTTCTATTGGTTAAGACCTAGAAGAGTCATGGTATTCACAAAGCACTGTGAAGAAGTCCCACAGTGATTCATGAGAAAACATCTCCCCTCCCCCCATTCCTGCCATCATCAATTCAAGCTTGAGGCACTTTAATTGGACAGATTCAGTGTTCAGATTGGGAACGTGTCCAATTGCTATCTGTTACCAGAGCGAGAAGAAGTGAAAGGGTTAATAATTATCTACATTTTTTTTTTTAAAGAACAAGTAGTTTTATTGCAGAAGTGGGAGCTGAACCGGAACATTCACAGTCAGAATGAAAGGGCAGGCAGACAGGTCTGGAGAGCTCACTGCCATGTGGGAAGAAAGGAAGTTTTCATGGATTTTTAGAAAGGCCAAAGAAAATGGTTTATTTTTATCTCTGATAGGATAGTGTAATTCAGATTTTTGACGGAAAAGTCACCAACCATTCACAGGTCAGAGTTCTATGGAGCAAGCTGCAAGGCCTCTATTTGACAACAAGAAGGAAAGCATTCAAAGCTGTGCTTATAAGACATATATATCTCTAGGTGATTTTGTAGGAATTCAACATCCAAGTTGATAGACTGACTTTTATCGATAGAGATTTGTGTCATTAACCTGGCTACTTAGCGGTTATTGAACTACCTTGAACCATGGTACCGAACAATGGGCTACACCTTCTGACACTTTCCCAGTTCCTACTGGAAACACCCAGAAGCAGAGCAATGGTTCTAAGGTGATGAATAATGAAAGCCCATGAACTCGGTAGTGAGATAGGATTCAGTCTCAGCTCTTGAATGCCTGCTGGAGAGACAACCCAGTCAGTGGTCGAGAGCACTTGCTACTCTCGTAAGGGACTTGAGTTCAGTTCCCAGAATGCACACTAATGGTTCACATCTGTCTGCAACGCCAGTTCTAGGGCACTGAACCCCCTTCTGGCTTCCGAGGGCGCTGGGCACACACACACAGCATGGATACACACTTGGCAGGTACTCACACAGGATCATGGGGGATAAGTAACTCATTCCACTTGGTTGCAAACATGACTTAACAACAAAATCGTCTATCAAGCTTGTGCATTCACACAGCTACCCGTCTGTCTCCAGTCTCTTAGGGTTCAAGTTCAAAGGGTCAAAGGTCCATCCTTATTGTTTGCAAGCAGCCAAGGTAAATAACTACTGGAAAGTCATCATACTCCAGTGCCCTCACTTGCAAAATGAGAGCAGCATTTCCTACCCAGCATGTAGGGGTGCTGTAAAGACGAAGTACAATGGCAAACTCTTGGCAATGGCGCAATGCTTAGATGAGGGTCATTTGTTTTTTTCATTCCAGTGAGGTTTGTCTGTTCTAGGCTAGGGCTCCCTAAAGGATATTCTAAGGACCAGTAGTCACATGGGCTACCCACATTATGTTCCCTTCCTGGATCTTAATGCAATGATTAGAACCAGAGGTCCCTGACAGGATTAAAAGAGAATAAACTGGCTGAGCCGTTGAAGTCAGTGTTTCCTAAACTTACTGCTTTATCTTTCTTTGGGGTGTGATTATCAATTGCTATTCACAATCACATACTTTAGGAAACACTTCTCTTGGTTATTTCTAACTAAATGGTCCAGCATTCCAAAACCTTCCTTGGGGTTTTTACTACTTGTTTTGGTTCAAGAGCCTGGCTTTCCGATCTTCTTGAAAATGTGCTCCCTTCTGAACTGCTAATTGAAATGGACTCTTGTATTGTAGATAATTCTATTTAATGAGCGTAGTTTCTGTTTTAACTGGCTGATCATTTGACAGTAGACCATGAGCAGTCTAGGAAGGAATTAAGCTATAAATGTGGATGAAATTAATAACTAAACTGGAGGAATTCATAGGTTCATAGTTGGTAAAGGAAAGGCAATTACATTTTGAGAGTTCGTAGCTGTCCCTGAAACTGGTGGGTAAAAATTAGAACAGTACGTTATCCTTAGAGCTAATTTAATGCACTGGGTGAAAATATATACACAGAAATTTACATAGATACAATAAAAATTAAATAAATAAAAAGGGATGTTGGAAATTTTATCATCGTTTTGAAGTCAACCGTTTAAGAGCTTTTGGGGGAGGGGAATCAGAACATACTTATGTAGATTTGGGACAGTGTCGTATAGAATAAAAGGGATATTGCCTTCTAGCAAATCCTCATGGGGAAGGAAAACTTCATTTCTCGTTGAGGTATGTTTGGAAGAAAATCATCTATTCAGTCTAATTTGAGCAAAAGAGGATGTACCTGCATAGATGGATAGAATTGGGTGAGTAGCCAAGGTAACAATGGATGGGTGCAGGAGAACTTGTTTCAAATTCTCAAACACACACACACACACACAACACACACACACTCACACACACGAGAGAGAGAGCGAGAGAGAGAGAGAGAGACAGAGACAGAGACAGAGACATGGAGGGAGGGAGGGAGAGAGAGAGGGAGGGAGAGAGAAAGGGAGGAAGGGAGGGAGAGAGGGAGAGAGGGAGAGAGAGAAGGAGAGAGAGAGAGGGAGAGAGAGGGAGAGAGAGGGAGAGAGAGGGAGAGAGAGAGAGGGAGAGAGAGAGAGAGAGAGAGAGAGAGAGAGAGAGAGAGAGAGAGAGAGAGAGAGAGAACACTTTTGCAGGTTTGGTCTGAAAAATCTCAGCACAGCTTTGCTCGTGAGCTTTCCGATATTTCTGCTGTGGGCCTGGCTAGAAACCTTGTGAGAACACCCTTTCATTTGGTATTTGAGCCCTTATGCCTCCTTCCTGGCTGCAGACCAGAGGGAAGGAAAGCAACTGAGCATTTCAGAGCCTCAGAATAGGGAAGCAAATCTGGCTCTATTTTTGGTTCTAAAAACGACCCACCCAAACCTGGCTTTTAATGTTCTCTTGGACCCATCTCCAGTGACAGCTATGAGAATTTAGAAATAGTTGGAGAACAATTTCTTAAAAAACAGATAGTTAGAAGCAAAGAAAACAATAAACCAAAATAGTTAAAATATAGGTATCCAGTCACAATAGCTAAAGTCTAGTTTGAGCAGAAGAGGATGTACCTACAAAGATTCGTAGAGTTGGGTGAGGAGCCACGGTGACACTGGATGGGCGTGGAAGTCAGGAAACATGCTTTACACTGCAATGTGAAGAAGCATTTGAAAGGCTGACTTTAAGTTCATTGTGGCGTATCTCCTCTAGAAATCCTAACCTGCTCAGTCCATTCCTAGTTGGATGACTAGGACACATTTCTAAGGCTCAGTCTCCTGTATGAGTGAGCCAGGGGAGGTGAGAAGTAATTATACTCAAACTGGATCCTTATAAAGAGTGCAGTATTCAAAAAAATTAAATGTATATTTCCTGTGTCCAGAGAGATGATCTAGCAGTTAAGGTCACTTATTGTTCTTATAGATGACCTGCGTTTAGTTTCTGATCCCTGTACCAGGGATCTCACCACTACCTCTACCTATAGTTCCAAGGGATCTAAAAGTCCTCCTCTGGGGTCCATGGGTACTATCTACACATGGTGCACATGTAGCTAAGCAAGTACACACACCTATATAAATAAAAATAAATCAATTTAAAAAAAAAAGTTTAGTTTTCAAGATACTATGGAAACTAGTGAATCACAATTGGTACCAGTTTGATTGTTACCAGCAAACAGCTCTGGACTGCCATCTCTGCTTCCCTTTCTAGCTCCGATGTGTATGTGTCATGAAGACTCTTCTACCTGTCCTTTCATTATCTGTGATAATGGGATAGATAGAGTTATCAGAAGAAGCAAATGAAGGTGAGCTTGTAAAATGTTTGATCTATAGTCAGTGCTAAAAAATATCACGAGCAATTAATACAGGATAAGGTGATGACAATAATGAGGTTGCATATTTTATAGTCAAAATAGAAGCGATCTCGGAGAGCCCTCAGAACTGTTCTTCTATGGACTTAGTAATACGTGACCTTCAGAACCTTCTAGGTTAACAGGGGAGCAATACCAGACTAACTTCACAGGATCCAGAATATGCATTTAGCTCAAAGAAAAGATCCCAGGAGGGCTGAGGTGTAAATATAAGGAGGGGAGGTAGGAAATCCTTGCTGTGCTAAGGCCATGTAGGAAGTCCTGCTGGCCTTGGCAAGTGCTAACATCTTGTTTTTTACCAGTAAAGAGAGGAAGGTGGAAAGGTGTAAATATTTGCAAAGACCAAAATAAAATCACTGTGGGATTAATACTCTAAACTCACGCCCTCCCATATCCAAAGTAGCAGCACACTGCTTCTGATATTTATTCTTATATTAGAGATGGGATGTTGCTGTCTTAAAGATACACAGTCACTGGCAAGATGCCAGCTGGCTCAAAATGTGGCTCATATCTTACTTTATAGTTCCCTACACGTTAAATATAAGAAAACGTAATAGTCATTGGATTTGGTAGAATGTTAAAATGTCATATCCTTCCTCCAAAAAAATTTTTTTAAACAAACCGAAAAAGAAAACAAAACAAACGACTCTCTGCCCAGTAGGAATGATTAGCCCATGACTTCTCTGTGGTAGTGGTTATGTAGAGGTTCTGTCTTCCTCCCTTCCCATTCAAAGTTTGTGAAAAAATATTCTCATAGATTTGAGTTCCTGGTGCTATTGTCTCTGGATACCAATGAGTCCTCATCGCCACCCCAACACCCACCCAGAGATGCCTTTTCTGTTATCTTTATCCCTTGCCATTACACATTAACCTTGGAAACCTCACTGGCTTTCTGCCTAACTGCTTCCCTCCCAGCTTGAAGAACCCTTTCTCTTGCCAGAAATTCCTCTCTCAGGACTCTTCCCTCTATCAACCATTCTTTGTTTGATACTTTATCTTTAAGCAAACCCATCCATTCTTGTTATTTTACTTATCTCCTCCACCCGAAGGCCTGGGCCACCATAATTTCTCTCCTAAACTCTTATCTATCTCCACCTGGATTTCCTCAGGCTCAGCAAAGAGTCAAAGTTCAGAGCTGTCTCTACAGGCCACTGCCCTGTCCTCTTTGTTGAAGCCATTTTGTTTGTATATGGTATAAATTTTTCCTGATGGAACAATCTCTATACTTTGGCCTTATCTTAATCCAGTGATCTTGTCTGAGCTCTAGTGCCTTTCTGGGTTTAATTGTAAGCTCAATCAATTTTATCTAGGCATGATGCCCACCCTCACAGCTAGGCAGACTGATGGGAGGGTCTGCAGTACCTCTGTGACACTCATTCTTATGCTCCTGTGTTAGTTGCTGGAAGCTTTCTGGCATCAAGCAAGAAGGGAGAAGATCAGTTGGCAAATGCCAATTGAGTCCACAACTCTTTACAGGGAAACTTTCCAAAAAGCTCCATCCAGAAACCTCTGCATATATAGAGGAGATCAGTGCAGTGTTGCACAACTGTCCTGATCTAAGGAGACAGAGATATGCAGTTAAAGGAATTTGAGCATGGTACTGCTCTAATATATAATCATCCTACTGACCAGGAGAAAATTCACGATACACAGAGACATCTGGTGTACAATTAACAATATCCACAGAAATCATCATCTTTCTTTTCCATGTTTACTTGGGATAAACTCCTACTAAGATCATCAATATTTCCAAGCAAGTAAAAGTATCTTGCAGCAAGTCTGGTGGTGACCTCAGGTCAATCCTGGAACTCATGGGATGGAAGAAGAGAATTAACTCCGGCTAGTTGGCCTCTGATGTTCATCCAGGTGCTGCAGCATACATGGGCCCACACACATGAATGCAGGCATGCAAAGTAAGTAAATGTACGTAAATTAGAAACTAAAATGAATTCTGATTGAATATGGTAGTAAGAGTTGAGGAATTTCCTACTAATATTGTCACCACCATCATCAACATCATCACCGTCTTTGTCATCATTGTCGCCATCCTCCTCCTCCTCCTCCTCCTCCTCCTCCTCCTCCTCCTCCTCCTCCTCCTTATCATCATCAACAAAAATATGGCCTCTTACTTAAAGGCTCAACTGTTCCTTTGTCTGCTGCTACTATTTCCCCTGTTCATTAAGTCACTTATTCAGGTTAAAAGCACTGATGATGGACACCATGCTACACGCTATGGATGAATGACTATGACCTTTGTCTTAAGTCTGATCATTACACACAGCAAACACACATCCAGTTAGCACAGTGTACCCTAGAAATATGAATCGTCATTGTACAGGTATTCAACATAAATAAATAACCATGACCTTTGTCTTCAGGGACTTACTGGTTGAGTTGAGCAGCCCAATATGGCTTGAGTATCTCTCAGTGCAACATAATAAGCTACACACTAGAGATGGATAAGAGAATTGTAGAATCAGAGAGAAAGCCCTGAAATTCACCAAAAGATGGCTGAGAAGATTTTGTTGGAGAGGAGAGATTGTCAGTAGGGCTGTATGTATGTAGGAGTCTACTACGCTAACATCTAGACGATAGACTTTCTGTTTCGCAACTATTCTGAATGAAAAACAAAGTAGTTTTATATCCTTCACCTCCACTGAATCTAATTCATTAAAAGAAAGCAATCGTAAGCGAAACAAGTTAAAATATAACATTTGGGGTCATGGGACTGATAAATGAGAGAAAAACTGGCCTTAAAGAGTGTACCGTACAATCACCATGCCCTGAAATTAACTGAGAACTCATTTGTCAGGAGTGCATGTACCCTACAGAGAATTCTTCCAATTAACATCAAAAGCGATCATTCTTAACCCCTCATGCATTAAGAAAAGCTTGTCGGCACCCAATGTTCTGTTCATAATCAATGGAGCCCTTTATGTATGTTATTTCAAATTTATCACCTTGCATATTACTAAAATGAATGAATTAAGAGACGAATCTGCTATAGATCGAGAAAGCAGATTTATTTGTCGTCTGTGGGCTCTCGTGGGCTTTTCCTTTGGTCTCTGAGATCCATCACTCAACAGTTTCTCATAGGTCAGGGATCTTTATTGACACCCACTGACAGCATGTGTTGGTGCTCATAGACGGGCAGCTAGATCAGAATATACTGGTTTGGAAGGGTTACTTATATTCTGCAAATGTCGCACATGACACTATCAGCCTATGCTGAGGAGGCAAGAAGGTGTGTCAGCCCAACCATAATGCGTTGTTATAAAAAGCATGCATTATAATAAATAATGCCTGATGTTTTTGAGGTGATGCGAAGATCAATATATTCATACTCTAGTGTAAATTAGTACAATATTCTTACTACTATCATCACATTAGATTAGGATATATTTTTCAATATGGTCCCTAAGCACATTTGAAAGAATCTATTTGTCAGCCAGGTGGTAGTGGTACACACCTTTAATTCCAGCGTGCTTAATTAAATCCCAGCTGAAATTACAGGTGTGAACCACTACCACACAGCTCGTGGAAGGCAGAGGCAGGTAGATCTCTGTGGGTTCAAAGCCAGCCTGGTCTATAGAGTAAGTTCCAGGATAGCCAGAGAAACTCCAAAAGTTGAAAAACAAACAACAAAGCAACAACAAAAACTGCCACTTGTGGAGATGATTAAAAATGTTAGATTATGTATCCCATAGGATGTTGCCTACCTGCAAGGCTAATGCTCAGGGGTAAGAACAGGAGGATTTCAATGAGTTTCAGGCCAGCTCATGTTTACAGGAAGATTCTGTCTCATAAATAAAACAACGTAGGTAAGACTCAAGAAGGACTGTCACCAAAGCCATTAAATAAAACAGAGTATCCAGGGCTACAGCAGTTTGCAGGCATCAGAATTTATGTCTTTAAACAAGTTCTGACTGAAGGGAAATAGTTCCCACTGTGGCCGTGATGTAGACAAGAAAACAGTCCTCAAATGCTACCAATGCTTTGACACTGGTTTCTGTTATCTTTAGAATGTTCCACAGTTTCTAAATGCCTTCATCTAGAAGCAGGACTCTCATAATCTGGTTAGAAAGGGAAGTCTTGAAAGGCAAACAAAACAAGAACATGTAATAGAAGACCAAGGAGTTACTCATCAGTCTTTGTGTCCACGGGCAGTTGTGACTTACACCAAGGCCAAGTCCTGCTCCTGGGCTGACTATTCCTCGCCAACTCTCCTCTACATCGCTGCCTATGTTTCCTCCCCAAAGTCCCCTTAAAGCTTTGTTAATTGAAAACTGAAGACAGTGACCAGGCCTTCCGAGTTCCAAGCTCAAATCTTCGAACCGATGCCTCTCGTGCCTCTTCATCTCTTATAATCCAGCACTTGGTCAACTCCTCACCTATCACCTTTCTGACATTCCTCTCCTTGACCTGCCCCCTGCTGCTTTGCTTTGAGTTCCTAGAATTTTCATCCTGAATTAATCTTGCCCTTATTTCTTCTACATAATTTACTCGTCTCTTCTGTTGCATTCACCAGGATTTCATTGGCTGCATGGTTATTTGTGTCCCTATCGAGTTTAGACTCTACCCTCCCCCAAGAGCCATGGCATCTCTTGTGCTCTTTACAGAGTGACAGCCTGTGTCACAGCCACCTGAGAGTTTGTGAACACTGCTCTTAAATGTTCCCACCACAGAGCTCCTGGAAAGCTGTCCAAGAGGGGGGCTTTCCTAACTAGTTTCTGGGGTTTGTGGCTGTTGCTGCTGACACGAGGCTGAAACTTTCGAGAAACACCACTTGCTACAAAATGAAAAAAAAGTGAACCTCAGGTTAGGAGCCTCTGCTCTGGTGTGATGGGGAAGACAAGTTTTAAAGCATGCTGTTTATAGAAGCAGGAAGTCACACTTGGATTCTACATCTCTCGCTTAATCTTTGATCAAGTGGCCAATCCTTTGGAGTTTTCATTTCCGGGTCAGATAGCTGGGGTCATCATTAACTCTGTTATAGGTTTGTTCTGCAAGGCCAAATGGGATCAGGCTTTCAAAATGTCCTAGAAGTGCTTGCTACTGATCCTTGCCTATGTATTCTACACGTTTCCTTTATAAGAAAGGTTTTTGTGGCCACCTACAACAATTTATCTCAAAACATTTTCCTGGACTTTTGACTAAAGAACATTTCCTTTGAGATTAATGCAATAGTAATTTCCATTTCATTTGAAGAGGCTTTGAAAAGTAAGGAATCAGGTACATCAAAATAATTATTTTATAAAGGAGCTAGCATTTTAAAAAATACAATGTATAAAACCAGGTTGTTGAGGCGAAATGTCATCTCCCACTGCTTTGTCAGTCTGCAGCATTTAGTAGTAGCAGGAACATTATAAAACATAGTTCAATTTTCTTTATTGTTACTTTTCTTGGGGGGGTTGGAGTTATTTTTTTTATTATGGATTTTATGATAAATAACTGAGATTCAGCAGCACTTTTGAATTTGCTAGACATTAAAACAATAGAGAAAGACCATCTTATAAATTGAAACTCACATGTGTGAACACTAAATGCTAGGATTTGATTTCTTTGTTTCTATAGAAACAAAAGAAAATTGAGATTAAAATAAGCTAAAATGGAACGTGTTTTATGAAATAGATAAAGGAGCTTATTTTACTTGTGGGCTTTGCAGTGTGGTAAAAATTTTTACATTTAAAATCCAAGCTGTCTTTGGACCATTCTGCCTTATTAGGAAAGGGCCCATGGAGTAAGGGTTGGGCTGGAAACTCAGAAAGTTAAAGTAGCAGCTCAGGGCAGGATTTTGTGTTGCTGTGGTGAGTATATAGTCTGATATCAGTAGAATAGCCAGTCTTTTTGTTATTTCCTTCTAATAAGAAACATTTTGGTGGATGGTTAGATAAGGGGCAATTAAAACAGTCTTCAACCAGGCCAATTACCTCTGTAGTGTTAAAGTCAATGGCAACAGTTTAGCCAAGACATCAGTGATAATGAGTCCTTGGGTTGCTAAATATAGACCAATAGCCAGGTAGCGGTGGTACATGACTTTAATCCCAGCGCTTGGGAGGCAGAGACAGATAGATCTCTTTGTTCAAGGCCAAATATATCTACAGAGTGAGTTCAAGGACAGCCAGGGTTACACAAGAAACCCTTTCCTGAAAAAGAAAAAACACAAAAACAAAATAAAAGACAGACCAGCAGCAGAATAAACCAGTGTTCTCCATAACAATGTAGAAGAAAAAGAACCAAGAGATGATCTCCAGTGAAAGAGGCCACATCTTGTGAGATGCATGGTCCTGTCTGTGGAGGATTGAGGGGCGGGGAGGTTATCTCAACTGAAGGTTACGTTCAGGTGCATGTGATATTGGGGTACTGTCCATGTGTGTGAAGACCAAAAAATAACGTCAGATGTTGTTACTCAGGAATACTATTGACTTTGTTTTTTGAGCCAGGGGACTCTACCTGACATGGCACACTCCCAGTAGATTAGGCTGCCCCAAGAATCTGCCTGTCTCTACCTTCTCAGCATCAGTTTTAGAAGGATACAGCAACAGGCCTGGCTGACTTTTGAAGTATAGGTTCTGATTGATTGAACTGAGTCCTTATGCTGGTAAGTCAAACGCTTCACTGATTCGGCCGTCTTCTTAGCCCTTTCAAAGAGCTTTTTACACACAGTGTTTAACGTGCTTGTTTGGCTGGAGTTACTTTAGTGCGAAACGAATTTATTTATTAAAATGGTATGTGTGCCAATGCGTGTGATTAGATTTTGGGAAAGAAATGCTGGGTTGTTATGGTAACAGGCAGAAACAATATTATCTATAGTAGGTGAGATGTGGGTATTAACATTTGAAGAGTGGGGAGACAGAAATTCGGAAGTCATTGAGACTTTACAGAAATATTTTAAAAGGTGTGCTAGTCAGCTTTCCATTACTATAACAAAGTATCCAAAATAATTACCTTATCACGGGAAAAGTTTTATTCTCTGTCACAGTTATAAAGTCTCTAGTATATGGTTAATTGGTCTCCAGTGTTTGGGTCTATGGTGAAGTGATCTTTAGGGGAACCAGTTAGTTGAGGAAAATTGCTTATCTCATGTCCAGGAACAACTGGAATGGGAAGAGGAAGAGGCTGAGAGTCCACAATTGCTTCAATTAACCGGACTAGACTTCTCACTGGAGCCCAGCTTCTAAAGATCCCATTGTCTCACAGTGCTGCCATTTTAGGACTGGGCTTTGAAAACTTGGGCTTCTGAAAGAAATGTAACTTCTGAACTCTGGAGCCAGAGCATGGACAAACTGACTAAACTGATGTCTAGGTTCCATCAGTAATATTTGGACAATATTAAACATAACCACTTCAGGTGTCAGAGTCTGTTGATTTTGGCCTTGGTGTCTAATTCAAAAATGTTTTCATGTATTTCAAAGGTTCTAATCAAGTTATATATAATGACTCTCTAATTGCACCAAGGATTTGTTGCTGTTATTTCATTAAATTGCAAGTGACTTGAAAAAGATCTTTGAAAACATAAAAAGTCCAAAATCAATATCTAAGTGAGTGATAAAGTTGATGTTTCTGAAATATAAAAAGTAGAATAGAATCCTTTACCAAAAGTCAAAACTAGCATTTGGAATTAATTGCTGGATCTGTCGAAATTAAATAAAGGTTCTTTACTGACTAAACATGTATTTTCTTTTTTCATGTAAGAAGGGAAATATCCATAGCACAGTATCACACCACACACACACACACACACACACACACACATACAGAGGGGGATGGGGAGATTGGTTGTTTTTCAAGCTTGATAAGCCAACATTCACAAGATCTTATGACATTAAGAATTACAGAAGACAATTAGGGCCAGCTTCTTAAAGGGCCTTATACATGGTTCAACTCTCTGATACTCAGGATTATGAAACCAGGGGACCTTCATTTCCATCTTCCTGGATTCTGCAGTTTATGCAACCGGCAGTGAAGACAAACATGACTCTGTAAGCTTTAGTCATTCTGTGTTTGAATAATCTCCTCTTTATTTCCACTACAGCAACCAGAGCCAGAGGTTTCGTTCCATGAGATCTGGGTGGTCTATTCTCAACCCCAGGGAAAATGTGATTGGTTTAAAGGGAGACTCGAACAAATTGCTTAACCCTCTGGCATGACACTGCTTCAGAGATACTGTAGACCTCTGGTTCTCAACCTCCCTAATGCTGCGACCCTCTAACACAGTTCTTATGTTGTGGTGACCCCCAGCCATAAGATTGTTTTCATTCATATTTCATAACTGTAATTTTGCCACTGTTATGAATAATAATGTAAATATGTGTTTTCTGATGGTCTTAGGTGACCCCTATGAAAGGGTCATTCTACACTCAAAGGAGTCATAACTTACAGGTTGAGAAGTACTACTGTAGACAGTGTGTGTGTCCCAACTGGTAGCACAGGGAAGATGAGAAGCTTATACATACATGGTTTCTGTCTTCCTCCTTTAACAAACAGAATATTAAGAGTTTGAATCTGACAGAAAATTCAAATATTTTTACAGTCAAAGAACATCCAAGTCAGTCTATCATCCATCAGAAACCATATTTGCTAGGACAAAGGAGTTCAACAGAAGATAAACAAATGAAACAAAATAAACAAAACAAACAGACAAACAATATAGTGTAATGGATAGTGTAATTATTACGAATTCATGTTCTACCTGTGATAATCCTTCTACGCACATAAAAGAATGACGATTCTGTTCATTCTTCTAGACCATACAGCCCATGGGGAAAGTTTCAGATTGATAGACTGAAACTCTTTCAGACTCTTCTGTAATTTATGAGATAGTCTACTCTTCTAGGTCTCAGCAGGACAGCCTGCATTAACAGAATTCATAATTTCCCCTATCAAATCCACGGTATGGTATCAGAACTAATAGTATGTTGCTGAAAATGGTAATAACAGACATCAAGATGAAAGTCTCACTTCATGTGCTTCTGCTAAAGTCCAACAGGAATTGAGCTATAACTGATGTTTTACATCTGTCTACATGTAGGGATATCCTTGTAATTGATATACTTGTTCTGTATTTGTCAATGTCACACATAACTTAGAATACAGTTTTCCTCAGACTAAATTAGGAGAAGTGTAGAGAAATGCATTTATTCAATATGCAGTGTCCCAAACACTACACCGGTGGGAGCTGCCTCTGTGTATTCAAATGAGGAAGAGAAACCAAGTGGAAATGAAACCACGTTTGATAGAGACATGGGCAACTGGGTAGGAAATGTTGATCACGATGTGTCTGACAGCCACTGGGAAGGCTAATTTCTCTTAAATGATCAAGATATTGTTGTAGGATATGACAGTCATGAGGGTAGGTGGTAGCTCTGAGATAGTTTGTTGTTTGTTTTTCTGTTTTAATGACACCGTTAGACATTCAGAACTATCCATTTCTCTGCTTTACCATTTTAAGTGTGATCTTGTCCCACGCTGAATCAGAGTTTTGCTGCAACTTAAACATCGCTTAGCTGAATTTAGTTCCTGACAGGAACAATGTACGTTGGCCAAACCCCGACAAAAGCATAATATTTCTATGATGGCTTCCAATTGAGAACTCTTGAAATCAGTTGTCTATGCTGTATCTCGTAGCCTAGCTTTTAAAAATAACTATGCTTAGTAGAGTTAGCTTGGCGGCGGTGGTGGTGCTAGTGGTAGTGGTATGGTGGTGGGAATAGGCGAAAGCAAACTACAGATAATTTGTGACATGAGCAAGATTCATTGAGAAGATATTTACATTCTAAAAATATCCAGAGAGTTTCTGTATACTCCCATACACACATGGAATATAGTTGCCTAGCAGAAGAGATACAGCATTTCCTAAAATGATTTTATTTTTTGCATCCAAGTTGTAATAAGGAAATCAAACAAAGTTCCCAGATTTTAACACAGAGGAAACAAGAAATCTGAAACAGTAACACCCCTCTGGAGGTCTCCTCACCCTCTCGAGTTTTATACGATTGCCTGGGATTTGGCTGGAGGACTTTGGAAGACTGTTTTGTTTGGTTTGAGCACACATGATGGTTCCTCTCATTTGCCCGGTTCTCCATTGGCTTGATTTTACAATCAACCAACTCGTATCTTTAAGAAAGACTCTTTACACCTGAGTAGGTGAGTACACTGATTTTTGAAATTGTATTAAACTTTTTGAGCTTTCCTAAAAAATGTTAACTGCATTTACTTTGGAAAGGGGTAATTTGAGCTAGAACTCAAACTAGGAAGTACTCTATTTAGGAAAGATTTACCCTTAAATCTTTTTGGTGATGCTTTCTAAGGGAGGTGTACAATTTAACCAGTTAGCTGGCCCTTGACAGGAAATGGAAAGCTGAACAGCTTTGTACCACGTTAATGATACGATGTCATTTTAGATCTTGTCACCATATATTCTGCTTCTAACCCTGCAGTGAGCACCACACATTGCTTTGGGTGTGTATGTATGTGACTGGGTGTGGTGTGCATGCATGTGTGTGTGCACCTGTGTGTGCAGTGTGTGTGGTACATGCATGTGTGTGTGCACCTGCGTGTGCAGTGTGTGCTGCACATGCATGTGTGTGTGCACCTGTACGTGCAGTGTGTGCTGCACATGCATGTGTGTGTGCACCTGTACGTGCAGTGTGTGCTGTACATGCATGTGTGTGTGCACCTGTACATGCAGTGTGTGGGGTACATGCATGTGTGTGTGCACCTGTACATGCAGTGTGTGGGGTACATGCATGTGTGTGTGCACCTGTGCATGAAGATGAGAGTGCCTTCATGTGGAGGTCAGAAGCTGACCTCAGGCAGTCTCCTCAAACTCCTCTCCCTCTATTTTTTTTTTTACATGAGTTATCTCAACTGAATCTCAGAGCTCCTCAATTTATTTAGGCTAGCTCGGCAGTGAGCTTCCAGAGTTCTACTTGTTTCTCTCCCCAGACACTAGGACTGAGGGCTGGAGATGTGTACTACCACCCCTGGCTTCTTATGGAAGTGTTAGCGTGAAACTAGACACTTGTGGTTGTATGCTGGTGCTTTACTAATGGACCTGTCTTCTCAGCTTTGAGCACCACATATTTCCATTATACTGTCCTCTTGATAAACTCACCATATTAAGAGTATTTGCACTCACATTAACGAAGATTTAAAAAAAGCTACTGAAGGTTAGATGGGTTTGTGAAGGTTCTGGATGCTTTAACATATAGAATTTTGACTCAGAAGAGATAAATCTTTGTAGGTGTTAAAGAATTTCCACTTATTGCTAGGAATCATGTGTCTGCCTTAAAGGCAGAAATTTTGGCTGTACATACATTATAGACTTTCCCTCTTTCTGTGCTTCCAGTCAAATCTAGGATTCTTTTAGCCCTGTGGATTTCATTAATTCTCTAACATGAATGTACATATAAGTTGCCAATAAAGTTAACTGATAAAACATGTTGCTGTTGTTCAGAGGTAAAATAAAGTGCTTTTTAAAAAGAACAATTTCATTATAACTAATCTTGACATCATGGATATCTTGGGCTCTAACTTCCCCCATTCCATTCCTTAAGCTTATTAGTTGCTAAGAAGCCCATTGATCTTTGACATCTTCCAAACTTGTACCATGCAGATTTGCACTGACTGACCGTGGTGACACAAGTCTGTAATCCTAGGAACTGGGGAGGCTGAAGCAGAAGAAGATCAGGTCCTGGGCTACAGAGCAAATCCTAGCTCCACTGGCACAGCTTAGTGAGACTATCTCAGAATAAAAAGTAAAACAACAACAACAAAAAAACCAAACCAACTGACCAAACAAACAAACAAAAAATCCCAAACCAAACCAAACCAAACCAACTAAACAAAACCCCCCAAACCAAACCAAACCAAACCAAACCAAACCAAACCAAACCAAACAAAAACAAACAAAACAAAAACAAACAAAAACAAACAAAAGCAAAAACAAAAAGGTAAGGCTGTAACACAGTGCTAGAGTATTTGCCTACAATGCATGAAGCCTTTGGTTCAATCCTCAGTATGAAACAAGGAAAGAAAGAAAGAAAGAAAGAAAGAAAGAAAGAAAGA
>NW_021604712.1:4917180-4926945 GCF_004785775.1 Grammomys surdaster | reverse complement strand
AAGGAAGGAAGGAAGGAAGGAAGGAAGGAAGGAAGGAAGGAAGGAAATAAGGAAAGATTGAAGCCCTAATAGCTTTAAAAGTATTTGCTGGAGCACTGCCTTGTCTGACCTCATGACCTTAATGGGAGAAGATGCACCTAATCCTGCAGAGACTTGATGCCCCTCTCAGAGGCGAAGGGGAAGGGAGGCAACATTTGGGATGTAAATAAATTAAAATAATTAATAATTATTATATGTAAGTATCTGCTGAATGAATAAATGTACTTAGCAATGTTAATTACTTTTACCATTACAATATCTACACAATGGGGGATTATTCGTTTTCAAGTATTTAGAACACAGAGAGGGCTTATGTTACAAGAAGGGAAAATTTGTAATGGTAATTGTTTTTTGAAGACAGCATCTGTATGG
Source organism: Grammomys surdaster (assembly GCF_004785775.1). Taxonomy (NCBI): domain Eukaryota; kingdom Metazoa; phylum Chordata; class Mammalia; order Rodentia; family Muridae; genus Grammomys; species Grammomys surdaster. The sequence goes on along the minus strand of NW_021604712.1, from coordinate 4,926,534 downwards.
AGCTCCCCTTAATTACAGGAAGACCTCCCAAATGGTGTTTGCAGTAGTATCTGTATGTTGGCATACAAGAAGTACAGGGATGGCCACATCAAATGTTTTGTTCTTTGTCATTAGACTGAACTTTTAGAGTGCCAGTGAGACATTTCCTTTCATTGTTTTGCATTAAAAACTGCAATGAATAACTCTTGGCAATAGAGAAGACACTTTTCAGTATGTTAGTTTCTAGGCCAAAGGTCAGACTTCCCTCTGCTGCTGACATTTAAATTTTTTTTCAAGTATTTAATTACAATATAGTTACATCACTTCCCCCTTTCTATTCTTCATCCAGGCCCTCCCATGTTTCCACACCTGCTCTCTCTCAAGTATATGGCCTCTTATTCTTTGATTCTTATTGATATGAATTCATATGTATATGATTAAATATTTAAATATAACCTGTTGAGTCTTCTTAGTGTTGCTTGAAATGCATATGTTGTTAGAGCTGATGTTTTGATCATTTTACAATTCCTTGACACCTTTACTATGATGGGAATAGAATGAAAGCCAGTCATGGATTCTGTCCTTTTCTGACAGAATGCTTGTCCATGAAGATGCTGGTGTTTGGTGAAGAACTAAAAATAATGGCTAGAGAAAAATTATTTTGGGGGGAATCAGTTTGAATGGAAGTATGGTGCACTCTGGATCTCAAGTTCATATTGGCTTGCAGCTGACCTGGGAGGCTTTCATTCTGGCATGGTTATGAGAATCCATATTTTTTTCTTAAATATGTATTTATCTCTATATCTTATGTATACAAGTACTTTGTCTGTCTGTATGCCTGCATGCCAAAAGAGGGCATTGGATACATTATAGATAGTTGTGGGCCTCTTTATGGTAGCTGGGAATTGAACTTAGAACCTCTGGAAGAGCAGTCAGTGTTCTTACCCACCAAGCCATCTTTCTAATCCTGAAGATTTACTTATTTTTATGTGTATAGGTATTTTTCCTGAATGCATGTTTGTGCGCAATGTTTTTACAGTGCTAGCAAAGGCAAGAAGGATGGTGTTGGATCCCCCTGGAAATGGAGTTATAGATGTTTGTTAGCCACCATGTGGGTGCTGGAGATCAAACCTACATCCTCTGGAAGAGCAGTCAGTGCTCATCATCTGAACAATTGCCCAATTGTTAAGGTCCTTCTGCACATCTCAAAACACCAATTGAAGTCCAAGATGATCAGTGAATCAAGTAGATCTCTTCTTCTGCATTTCTCTTGGATAATCCCACTTCCTTTTAGACAGTCATGATATGGTCCCAATGTAGACTTTAGAGCAAGGATACTGAGTTTTAGTCTAGCTCCAGCTTATACTACCAGGAAAGCCAGGGAAGTAGCTTAACTACTTACACATTGATAATACCAATGTCTACTTTTCAGGACCTCAGAAGGGCTAAAGATCTTCATTTATGTAAACTGCTTAGAACAGTGTCAGGCACATGGTAACATAGTTCAATCTATCAATGCCAGTTTTGAAAATGCTGCTTGTTTCCTTCTGTCCTAGGGCTGTTGTCCAGCAATTTCTTCTAAGATAAAACATTCCATCATGGAAGAAAGCTTATTAAGACTAAAGATATTCTAAAAGGAGGCAAGTCAAGATTCAGGAAAGAAACAACACAGAAAACCTTCAGGAAGTCCCTAAAACTGACTAGATTCCGAAGATCCCTCATTGCCCAGGCATGTATAAAAAGTAAGTTCCACTGGACACCTAGACCAGCAGAGCTGCCTAGAAGAGCTACTACTTTCCAATCAATTAAGCTGTCAATAAGTCATGTACTGAGCTGTGATCCATGCTAGGGTAGACTTTTGGTGAAAGTCCTGTTTATTTGAGCCTGTTCTACTTCTGTAGGTAACACTTCACCCATACTCCCATAAGTAACACCAATAGAATTCAATGATTTATCAAGCTAGGCTTCTGGTGGCATCCTTGTTTGTTCTATCATTGGGTCTTTATTTGGGGTAGGTAGATATTTATTCATGTCTCCCTGGAAATAGAGACATATACTCTCTTTAATAAACTTGTTTCTGAAAGCCAGAATATTGTCAACTTAAAAATGTAGGTGTGAGTATTTGAAGACATGGATGATTTTTGCTCTGTCATGAAAAAAAAATCCTCTATTTATAAGAGTGAGACCATTGTACTATGGATGTGTAATTCATATAACCTGAAGACAGAGATCCCAAAGGACATATTATTGGAATGGATCTTCAGACAAAGAATTTATGTGATCAGCTATATATTCAAATTTAGAGCTGTTTTGCTTCAAGTATTATCAGAAGAAGAAGGAAAGGTCACTCTATGTCTCTGTCTGTTTCTGTCTCTCTTTGTCTCTATGTGTCTCTGTCTCTCTCTGTGTCTTTCTCTGTGTGACTTTCTCTCTCCGTCTGTCTCTACTCTCACCTTTCAACCTGGTTAGCTTTATTAATGTAAGGAGACTTCCCTAGTTCCATAACTCTAGTGTGGTTGTCATTCGACTATTCACAGAATTTGTCATTTTCTCAACCAAATTTCTGACTTGACTTCTATTTGAAACTGTTATCTATGAATGCCTATTTTTTTTTAAAGATCTCCCTCTCTCATAAGATAATTTTGTAAGAGGTGGAAAAGAATTAGAACAGGAGGAAATCAGGGCTATTCTGAGAACTAGTGTTTGCTCTAAGAGAAGAAGTATGTAAGGGTGGATGGGTGTGGATCTCAACAAGAGGTCTGTGACCTCACTGTCTATCACCCCAACTCCTTGCTTTTGTTATTTCTCATCATCATATTCAAATCTAATGTCCCTCGCTCCTGTTCCTTCTCCTCTTTCTTCTTCCTCTCCCCCCTCATTCTCTCTTTTCATAGATTTGTTACATAGCCCAGGCCAAGCTTGAACTGGTAATTCTCCTGTTTCACATAACCACATCTGATTTACCTTCCTTTCTCTGTAAATAAAAATCCACAATGGACAGCCGTTCTATAGTTGCTGCTATTGACCTAAAAGTAGAAAACCAACACTACTAAAAAGCTTTTGCATAAGAGAAGTATTTTCCTATGGGTTATTCATGTCACAGGCTTTAGGGACAGTTGTGACAGTTGTCATACTTGGCACAGGTGATCAAGACAGGGGTGAGAGTCATGGTGGCAATATCCCAACCCAACTCTCTCAGTCTCTAGGCTTTTTTAATGATGAGATGTTTGCTTGATATAGACTCACAAACACTAAGGTCAGTGAGAGATGCTGGACAGCTGGGGGCTTTTAAGGGTGGGGACTCTTTCCTCCAATTCTATGTCAGCTAGAAGGGTTTTGGTTTTGGAAAAAAATGAAGTTAATATGTTTGCTCTATGCTGATGGGCTGTCTGGACAGGAATTGCTTTATGCATGGTACATGCACTATTCATGTTTGATCATAAACATGTTTAAATGGTGAAGATCATTTCTAAATATTTTCAAATCTATCTTCTCTGGTGCGTAATTTCCCATGCATTCCCCTAAGAGTATTCTCACCCTGTTTGCCCCAAAATATTACATTGTCTCAAGGAAAATGGAAGTTATTCCATTGGAAAACAGAAAGAAAGGGGGCAAAAACTGAATTTGCTTTTGTGATCACCCTCATGGTAGTGAAAATAAAACAAAAATCAGAATTAAATGAAGATTTTAGAATTATGGTAAGCATTAAAGGTCTACAGATATCCTTCTGCTGCAACCAGAACATTTGAAAACTCTCTGTGACCAAAGAACTTGTCTTCCCCCAACACTATGTTAAGAGCAGACTCACTGACTCCAGACAGAAAGCAATTATGTGGGGATATTGTGTTGCTATTGCCTGCAATTTAGATAAAGGAAGCGGGGAACTGGTGGTGGATAACACACACACACACACACACACACACACCCTTTCTCCACAAAACTAGTCTAACAACATACTTAATCTTGCCTTTTGTTTCTGGAACAAAGTAAAAACCTTCCCTCTTAAAACACTATGGGTCACAAAACAAACAAACAACAAGCAAACAAAAAAAAACCCTCACACTTTGCTGTTTTAGGAACAAGTAGAAACTGCCTTCTCAAGGGACACAGAGTTTAGGTCATAGAGTTGGCACCTCACTAACACTTCAAACAAAGCAATCACTGCCCAACACTATTGTCATGAATGGAAATATACAAGGAAATGCTTTTCTCTGTTTTGTTTCTTCTTCTTAACTTAAAGATGGTTAAAAATAAAGCTCTGATCTTCACTGAGGTAAGGATTTATCTCCATTTCTTTTCATCTTATCCCTAACCCGTCAACCAGGCTGGTTGTCCTGCATCTCCTTGCATAGACACATAGCAGCCCCTGAACCTTAAACTGTCCTAATGGACTATAAAATATGACCTTCCTCACATGGTTAGTGATGGGGCCACTACAACACGACATTGTCCTTTGATAAGCCAGGGTCAGAAGTCATTTGATTGCTCTGATTAGATATTGAAGAGTTAAATATTTTAAATTTTTTTATAAGTAATTACCCAAACAGGTATGGTCCTGTTGTACATCTTACCTGAGGCCAGAGAGTATCTGCAAGGCCTGTGCATATGGATGGTCAGGGGCTGTTTATCTGGTGTGGTAATAACTCTGTGGGAAAAGCTCTGGTGAGAATTAGAGGCTGATTTGGGGGGCATCATGTGTATTGTGATCTCAGAATCCACATAAATAAATGAAATGTCTTCTTTTTCTTTCAAATGTTGACACTGTTTATACTCTGAGGAGAAAGTCCTCATGTCAGTAGGACCTTAATAAAGGGAAGAGAGTTTTCTTAAAGTCCAATTCATTGTAATGATAAAGTTAGCATTGCAGAGATCTTCTTGTGTGCAGAGCTCTGCATAAGGATTGTATGCACATATATGTGCACATATGCACATATTTATATACATACATGTGATATGTAATACATACACCACACACACAATATTTTAGAGATGACTCAAGGGACGAGATGCTTTTCATGTCACTGTTTGGAATACAGAGTCAGTTGAGTAGGCAGAAAAAGTTTTGCCAAAGTCATCACGAAGGAAACAAAATACCTGAGCTAAAGCATTGTGGGAACAGAGGAAGGAGAATCCCTTATCCTCTCTCTGGTCTCCACCTCCATTCTTCTCCCAAATCAATCCGTGACAGAGTAGGTGGAGGCAGCATGAACTATGACACTATAAGGACTTTTAGAAATTAGGATCTATTCACAGCCTTAAAATTTCTTGATTGAGAAGAATGTTTAAAATATTTAATCCCAGATGATTTGGAATCAAATCCTTGCATTTTCCTGGCCTTTCCTGTCACCAATCTGGTCACACCCAACATTCCAAATTTGATGATGCAGATAGTCATGAAGATAATGAGCATTTAGCTCACAAAACACAGAAAACTGATTTCTCTTTCCAGTCACAGATTCAAGTGATCATTTTGGAATCCATGGGCATTTCCAGGATCAGTTTCATAGAAATTTCCTACACATACATACAGCACATTCAAAGCAAAAGTAAACATTGGGTAGTAGCCCACCCAAACATGCCTGGTCTCTATAGGAGGCAAGTAATTCCAGGTGATTAATTCTTTGCCCTTGGACCGTTTCCTCATTCACACTGGTTGTATTCTGTGCCTAACCAAGTTGTGACTAAGAACAAGCAAAACCAAGAGTCAGTTTTAATCCATTTAGCACAAGGAGTTGTCTTATTGAGGAGAAGAGATATGACTTTGTGTTTCATATCTAATTGTTACTATTCTGTCTTAGCACTGAGATGTAGTGATGATCCAATAGCTGGCCTGACTTTCTCTTTAAACTGTGGCTTCCATCATTACTTCACTCTGCATAATTCAAGCCAGAGAATTCTTACTTCCACACTACTTTCTATCAGACATCTCCATGAGCATAGTAATAGAATACCATGGATCTACAGAACAAAAGATGAGTGTCATTCTATATTTTATATCATATTCTTGGTTTGGGTCACCAGATTAATCGGCATGACTCAAAGAGAGATAATTCCACAAAGCATTTAACCAATGAGAAGTTTAAGCTCACATAACTCCAGTAAAATGAACTAGGATCCAAGTCTGGGATTTCAGTGGGACCTTCTATCTCACATGACCTTCCAAGACTGACCTTGCATGCATCTTACTAAAAGGTATGTTTCTGAAAATTTTTTTCCCCTAGACTTACCCATCAACTATATTTTCCCCACAGGAATATCCAGTACCATTGAAGTGGAGAATTAACATTCAAGGTGCTAAGACCATGTCCACATGATGAAAAGTGTTTTGGAAGGGAATAAATGAGTGCATTACTAATGAACGATTTTTTTCCCTTTACAAAAAGTCACTGAATTACTCTATCCAGGCAGCCTACTGTCCGATAATGCATTGATAAATGGGGGAATAGACAATCACATTAAGAATGCCAGAACATCATTTGCGATTCTCAAGGTTGGTATTCAGAACCAACAAGCAATGGGCAATGGACTTCCTCTCAGAATTAGAGGTGCTAGCTAATTCATTTTACAGGGCTGTAGCAATGTCTTCAACTGAGAGCTGGGATGTAGCTCCAATGTAGAATAGAGTATTTATTTGGCTAGTGCAGGCAAGGCCTTGGGCTCCATCCTAAGTTTTGCCAGGCAGAAAAAAAAAAAAGAAAAGAAAAGAAAAGGAAGAGATAGTCTCTACTCTCAAGGGCTGTTAGTTCAGGGAAGTAGTTTCCAAACTGTATTGGCTGGAACCCACAATGAGAAATATGTTTCATATTGTAATGCAAATTCATATGTACAGCTGAGACAGAAGTCTCTAAAGCAATGCTTACTTTACTATTGAAACTGTAGGCTGGTACTTTCTCATTTTATTGCATTGTATTTCACTGTAAAATAAATAAATAATAAATGCTAGTTGCAAACCATGAAGTTAGTAACGCTGAAGGCGTGTCATGACACACAACTTGCAAAACAGCGATTTGCTAGTTAGACCTGATCTGTATTAGTGTGTGTGTGTGTGTGTGTGTGTGTGTGTACAGGTGTGCTCACCCATTCAGTTCAGAGATCATCATTGGTTGTCTTCTTCTAGCACTTCCTCACCTTATTTGGGGGAGACTGTTCCTGTACCAAACCTGGAGCTTTGCTCTTCTGGTTATACTGACTGCCTGGTGAGCTCCCTGGATCTGCCTGTCACCCATTAACCTCACCGCCACCCCACCAGCCAGCGCTCAGAGTTCAAACCCATGTCACCATGACTAGATATTAACAGTGATCCAAACTCGGGTCCTTTACCTTGCACAGAAAGTATTTCACCCACTGAGCCATTTTCCTAACCCAACTCCCCTCATCTGGATTTTTATGGTATAGTTTATAGATGAAAAAAAGTTCATTAAAATATGCACTGGTGGGCTGAGTAGATTAAAAATCACCTTAAGGACTAAGAATGACAGACAATGCAGGATGGGGAAGCACATGAAAGGATGTTAATAAAAAGACGATGGAAAAATAATGGGAAAAAAAGAATAAAAAAGAATGTGCCACAGAAAGGTCGCAGTGGATGGGCAGTTATGTCGATCAAGGAACTGAAGCACACAATGGAGGGTTGGTCTCAGTGCCGGCTTCTCCCCTTCCTGGCTCCACAACACAAGTGTGATCCCCACACATAAGAGGCCTGGTTCCATGGTCTCTAATGTTGGCAAGCTAGAATCTAACTAACCAGAGGATGGTAAGAATTTCTAATAATAGTGTTTATAAAAAACACAGCAGGGCCTAGTGTGAATCAAGTGTTTGGGAAGTACGTCAAGAAATGCTCTTTTGCAAGTCAGATGTTGGTCGTATTTGTGAGTAGCAGTTTTCTTTCACCTAGAATTTGTATGCTGGCTGTAGCATTCTAGCATCCTGGACAGAGCCCCATGCCTTCAAAACATTTCATCAGGCAAGGTCATACCTCCTGTTAACTAGCAGGCCAGGGCAACAACTCACCTTCCTTCCTTCCTGACTATAAACCCAGTTGATGGTTAGTGTGCCAGCGAAGGAAGGCATTCCCTGGCCGTGGCTCTTAGACATGGGTGTAGAGGTCATAAGCCTGCTTTGAGTCCTGCCTTATTATTGGTGCCACTTTTCAAAGCCAAGTTTTGGGGACTCCATCTTCAGGAAGAATGGGAGAAAACAGCAGCCTATGCCAGGTGCCAAGTTTGGAACTGTTGGGAAGTGACAGACTGAAGCCATGTTTTCATGAGCCTAAAGGAGAATGTGCCACAGGAACTTTTGGGCAGTGAGAGGTTTGGGTGATACGGGTCTAATTGGTGTTTAGCATTTCTGAGCTTGCTAAGGATAGGTCGTTCTCTTTTTTTTTTTCCTGGCCAAGTATCTTCTCTTTTTTCATTCACAGTTAGAAGATATGTAATGTTTTCTTATATTCATCTCTATTTTTTGACCTAGGTACACTGAAGGAAAATTAATTTTCAAAAGTTGTATTTGTTTAAGATATAAAAAGATGGTGTTTTTAGGATTTGTGTGTGTGTGTGTGTGTGTGTGTGTGCCTGCATTTATACATGTGTACCATATGCACAACGGGTACCCATGGAGCATAGAAGAGGATATCAGATTCCCGAGAACTGGATTTACAGATGGTTGGGAACTGATCTCTGGTCCCCAAAAGAGCAACAAGCCCTCTTAACACTGAGCTGTCTCTCTAGGCCCAGGACATGATGTCTTTATATGCATATATGTGGTAAAATGATTACTACCATCAAACTAATTAACCTATCTATCAGTTCAAATAATCCCCCATCTGATATGCAGTGAGGACATTTCTGATTGATACTCTTAGCAAAGCCCAAGATGATGCAATATTATTACCTATGGTCCCAGGCTGTGTGCTGGGATTTTGGAAATCATCTTAGAGCCAACTCAATATCAATTAAGTATGACTCATCACTATCTGCATTTGTCACATTGATCCACTTAGAAAACATTATTTTAAAAATCAGGTAGGGTTTATTATTTAAATTGCATAATACACATAAAAAGTATAGTATATACTTTTTTAAAAAAAAATGAACCTTTTGACTGTTAGGCTGAAATCTCTCTGTTTTCTTAACCAACAGCTCCTAGTAAACTGAATTTTCCATTCTTCTTTTCTATGAGCCCAACTTTTGGAAGTTCCTGCACATTGAGGACATTTAGTATTTGTCTTTCTGTAGCTGGCTTACTTCTCTTAGCTCAACATCTATAATGTTTGTCTATGCTGTCACAAATAAAAAGCTTTCCTGCACAAACCAGCAACTCCTAGCATAGAATATATATATATATATATATATATATATATATATATATATATATATA